>NW_015165835.1:248894-300268 GCF_001447785.1 Gekko japonicus | reverse complement strand
CCTCCTGGGCTGGTGACGGGGTTGGTTTTCTTGGGAACCGGGGGGGGGGGGAATCCTGACATCCTTCCGGGAGACCAGAAGTGATTTTGAGCATTTTGGGCCTACTTCTGGTTGGGGTGACACTCTGGTTTTTGGGCCAATCTCTTTGATAAATTCAACTTCAAACTACAGAGTTTTGCCCCAAAACCAGAGTATCACCAGAAGTAGACCTGAAACTGGAAGTAGACCCAAAACCGGAAGTAGGCCTGAAAAGGTCAGTTGGGCTTGGGATCTCACACTGATGGCCAGCTGGGCCAGTAGTGGGCCACTGTGAGCCCACAAAAAAACAAAACAAAAAACCATCATTCTCCAGTATATTGCTCATGATGAACAGCAGCATCTGAGAGGCACAGGAGATAGCAAGAGGAGCCACTTTTTATTCCCCAGCTGCTCATTCAGAAACCTAGTGAACTACAGTTCCTGTGGGTCTTTATGGCCTAAGGAAGAACTAACTAACCATGACATGCAGCCATTGCTGATACTGGAAAACAGGATTTGGGGACCATGGAAATGAACAGGGGTGGAACAGAACTGCCCCCACACATGTCAGATTGGGGGGGGGGGTTGTTTGTTTGTTTTGTTTTAAAAAAGCTCAAAATTTCAGAACTGCACTGTATATGTGTGTGTGTGTTGGGGAGAGGTGGGGAAATCTATTTCTGGCTTTCCCAGAAGCTTGGATGGGATATTATTCCCAGAGTTATCTTTGGGTTTTAAAATATACAATGAGTGTGGTCACACGTGCCAGATAACGTGGGGGGAAGCGAGGCTATTTGCGCTGTAGTAATTTGACCCGCCACTGCGCAACCAGATGCAGTGGTGGGTGAATTGTATTCTTTCCTTCACCACGTGTTTCTGGTGCGCTGTGTTAGAGAATAAGCCTGATATTTGCTTTATGGACTGCTTATTGCTACACATGGACTGTGAACATACACATAGGCTCAGAAAGCTGTACACTTTAGGTCACCTGTTGTGATGTCACACATAGAGGGTGCCTGCACATACCTTAAATGTAAATAAGTTTTCAGCAGCACAGTTTCCCAGCCTGGTGAAGAAGCACAAACCTCCATTATTGTGAGCAATGAAACAACAACTCTAGGAAGAGACAGCCCCCATGACAAAGCTGCTTGTGGTCATGTACTACCCATCTATTGCTTTGTTCCTGAGCTGGAATTTCCTGCCAGATGGACATTTGGTTATCAATGGAACTGGCCAACTTCATCAGCACTACAATGAAGCATCCTGACGCCTAGATTTCACACGTGTCCAGATGCCATACTTCAAGTAAGGTTTTAGGTTACAATATTGGCCACCCCTCTTAGGTAACCTCCCCTTCCCACATGCAACCAATAGGATTGTTTTTGGGACGGACTAACAGGTAGGTGGGTCAAGAGGTTGGCACAGTTACCGCCCATCTCTTGGATCCCCTATAAAAGGAGGGAACCAGTCACCTGACTCCTCCTAGCTAGCACTCCCCCCAAGACAACCCCTGTCTGCTTTTACCCCTCTTAAGTCCCACTTGCTATCCCCAACCCTTGTCTCTACTGCCCACGTGTTCCGGCTGGTTCTGGTCGTGTGTGAATTCCCTTTGTTTTCCATTTCTTCCCATCCATTCTTCCTTGGAACAACCAAGCTTCAAGACAGATAAGTATCACCCACCATCACCCCTACCTGCTAATGCAACTGTGCTTATTTCCTACTGTAAATCTTAGGAACTTGATTGAATGTGTGAGTGCATCAGTATTGTTTGTATGAGATATATTTTAAGTAAAAGACATCTATTTTAACCACAACAGCCTCAAATCCTTTATTGGTAACCCTTGGTGGGATCAGGACCTTGGTATAAATTGGCAAGAACCCATTTATAAATTTCCAATTGCTGTAAATAAAGCATTTCGGCTAACAGCTGCAACGAGAGATCACTAATGAGAGTGTGCCGGAGCGATCACGTGGGTAAGTTAGTCTGCGGCCCATTGCAAACTGGTTTGATACTGCACTTTGCCCAGTATATTTTAACTCTTCTTCTTCGGGGGAGCAAAATGGGTTGGCAACAGGTGCGGGATGCTTGCCAGATGTTCCTGTGTGATCGCGTCCGTAAAATCCTCCTGGCATTCATGCGTATTGCGCGTCTACTTCTGCGTATGATTGGGACCAATATTTATTTTTCTTACTACTTCCTTTACTTAAGAACAAAATTATGATAAGCTATTCACTAGGTGGTGGTGGACAGTGCCTTTTTTGCACAACTGATTTATGGCAACCCTATAGGGTTTTCTAGGCAAGAGATGGATAGAGGTGGCTTGTCATTGCATGCTTCTATGTAGAACTTTTGGACTTCCTTGGTGGTCTCCCATCTAAGTACTCACCAGAGCTAACCCTGACTTAGCTTCCCATATCTGACAAGAGCAGGCTAGCCTGGGCCATCCAAGTGGGGACATTTATTGTGTACTAATCCAAATTTTGTAAAGCTGTCGGGCTCACAAAAGTGACAGCAAAGGCCAGATCCATCCTGCTAGCCATCCACCAAGACTTCAGAGTGAACTGGGAGGGGAAATGCATCTTTATGTCATTAGGAATGTTTAGCCGTTGTGGTAATGCTTTCTTAATGGGGTCTTACTTGCAAAGCTGTGTGTTATTAAGCAACCAAGAAATATAAGCATAAAATAATAAGTGAAAAGAAGCATTGAGAGGAGAGGGAGGGGGAAATTATTGAGGACAAATCCCAAGGCTTCTGGCGCACTGCAACATGAGCATGTTGAGAAAATAATTATCCCCCCAGAAGCAATAAAAAGCTGTTTCAGCCCAGCATTGGTACATAATTCATCTCCTCCATAATCAAACCCTGACTTTTGAGGAGCTCTTGAATGGTCATCCTGGTGTCAAACGCTGGTGCTCCTGGAAGCTAATCCTCTTACACACAATTTGCATCTCATAATAGATAATCAGCCACATGTCATTTTCATTTCACTCTAAAACAGTAGGACAGGATCACACTAATTGACGTGCGCTAATAGAAGAGGGTGAATCAGAAAGGATACTGATATAGGTTTTCTTTGAAGAAGTGATTAACAGCATTTCACATGAAAAGTGGAACTTCTGGTTTGGATCCAGGTGTTGGTCCTTTTCACCCCTAAGTCTTCCTCCCCTTCCTACGTGCAGTCCTGTGCTTTGGTGGGTTTGCCAATCTCCAGGCAGGACCTGGAGTTCTCCTAGAACTATAACTGACCTCTGGTTGAGAGACATCAATTCCCCCAGAGAAAATTTCAGTTCCAGGGGCAGACTGTATGGCATCCAGGATGTAGCCAGGATTTTTTTTTTAATTCAGGGGCCCTTTAAATGTCAGGGGGTACCCCCCCACACACACACCCAAGAGAGCACCACAAATAAAATTAAAACATTGGAAGTTGGGGGTCCTGGGCTGGATGGGAATTTGGGGAGGCTTGACAGTAAGTCAGGGGGCCAGGCCCCAAGATGCCCCACTGTAGCTATGGGCCTGATGGCATCATATTCTTGATGTACTTTTTCTCCTCTCCATACTCTGTGTCCCTCAGGTAACACCCTACCAAATCTCCAGGAATTTCCAAAGCCAGAGATAGCAACCCTTTCCGTTAAATAGGTGATTTTTACAATGTAGTTCTATATGCTAACACTTTGGGTCAAGATTGTTGGTTGCAAGAGGTACATTCCCTATTTTCCCTTAGGTACTTGACTACAGATTCTAAGATACAGGTGATGTTATGACAATAGTGAATGTATCAATGGAATATCCTCATAGAAGCAGGACTGACGTTGTAAAACAGCAGAAGCACACCCAGAGTCTGAGCTGGAAAGGGTTTACCCACTTGCTAGTAGATAAGAGCTGCCCATAGTTAGGGTGGCCAACACTGAATAAGTCATTATAACTGAAATACTGAATAAGAAATTATAACTTATGGTTGCAAATCAGCTATTAACAGACATGAGTTTAACCAGTTTTCTAAATCTTGTGTCTTCATTTTTGGGGGGTGGGGGTGGGCAGGTACCATAAATTACATTCCAGGTGAACTGAGCCAGTCTTTAATAAGAGCTACCATAATATGATATAAGATGAGGAAAGAAAAGTAGGTGCATATGAGGGGAAGGGGGAATGACTATACCTTTTATGACTGCCCTGGTTTTGGTTTCAATTTTTTTATACTGATAACTGGGGAAATTGGGAAATAAGACAACGGCTCCTTACATACTGTGCGGTCAGAAAAACTGGTGTGATTATTAGCAGGCTCTTTAAATCAACCTCAAAAAACAAAACAAAACACTGGACAAAGCCTTTGCAGCCAAGGAGTCAGGTGATCAGGAGGAAGCAATTCTCTCCTTCCTGTTTTGTCCTGTATGAACCATAGAAGGAAGAGGAGGAGGAGGAGATTGGATTTATACCCCCCCTTCACTACCCAAAGGAGTCTCAAAGCAACTTACAATCTCCTTTCCCTTCCCTTCCCTTCCCTACAGCAGACACCCTGACCGATTTCACACAAGAGCTGCACCATGGTCGTGCCCAGTGTTCCCTCTAAGCTGAGTTAGTGTGAGCTAGCTCACAATTTTTTAGCCTCTGGCTCACAGATTTTTGTCTTAGCTCAGGAAGGATGGCTCCAGAGCAAACTGATTTATGCAGTAGCCAAATCGCTGGCTCACAACTTTAAAGCCAGTAACCCACAAAGCAGAATTCTTGCTCACAAGACTCCACAGCTTAGAGGGAACATTGGTCGTGCCTCCCTTTGCCCCGCTTCTATTGGTCAATTTTCCACTCGAAGCCACGTGGCTGCATTTTGACCTGTGGCTTCGCCCGATTTTGACCTGTGGCTGGCAACTCAATTCTTAACAGGGGTCAGATGGCCCCCTAGTCATGCAGAACTGGAGAGTTTTCTAAAATGTTGGGACACATTTACAGTCAACAGCAAAGAGCTGTTTTGTTCTACCCCCCTTGTTCCAAGGATAAATCCCAGACCCTGGATTTCTCCCCCAAGCCTTTAAAAAAGTGACAGATGGCAAATAGGTCTCAAAGCTAACACTAAAGAGTTGGCCATTGAGCACAAGAGTCTCACTGAATGTCTGCCTGAGGACTGTGTATCATATGTACACATCGGAAATAGAAATAAAATTGCCTTCTCTGAAATGCATTGATGTGATTTAACATTTCCTTTTGGCTCGCTGGGTCATTCAGTGATAATATTGAATACTTGGTGAGCAATGTTCCCTCTAAGCTGTGGAGTCTTGTGAGCAAAAATTCTACTCTGTGAGCTCCTGCCATTAAAGTTGTGAGCGAGCACTTTGGCTGCTGCATAACTCAGTCTGCTCTGGAGCCCTCCTTCCTGAGCTAAGATAAAAATGTGTGAGCCGGAGGCTAAAGAACTGTGAGCTAGCTCTCACTAACTCAGCTTAGAGGGAACACTGTTGGTGAGTAGTGGGGGGTTAAAAGTTGGGCCAGCTGTTACAGTCAGACTCCCCCTTTGGCTGCCTTCATAGTTGGCTGATGGCTGATATCCCACCCGCTAGGGTCAGCTCACTTGACTAGTTCATTTAAATGCCTGAGTCTGTGTGATTGACAGTAATGAGTGATTGATGCCATCTAGAATCTTCATGGATCCAGCTCCTTTGAGAGGGCCATATGTGTGTATGTGTGTGTGTATAAGAGAGAGTGTGTGTGTGTAAAATGGTATCAATTTGCATCTGATATGTGGCAACCCCATAGGTTTTTAAGGCACGAGACGTTCAGAGTTGGTTTGCCATTGCCGCCTTCTGTATAGCAAGCAACCTTGAAATCCCTTGGTGAACTCCCATCCAAGTGCCTACGAGGGCCAAGCCTGCTTAGTTTCCAAGTTGTGATGAGATCAAGCTGGTCTGGGCCCTCCAGGGCAGACCTGAGAGGATCAAGGGAGCTAGGCATTGGAGGGTGATGGAGTTCTTCCATAAAAGCTTGTCTTTCCTTCTCTTTCCAGATCCAGGTATAGCATCTTTTCTGTGGTTCATCAGTGACACAAGGGGAAAAAAATACTCTACACATGCTCAAAGGCAATCTCTTTTCTGATATTGTGTATTTGAGCATTGAGTTCTGCCATGAAAAATGAACACAAATGTATCCCCTACAGCATTACGAATAGGTGAAGTGTTGAGGTTATGTTAATTTTAAATAACAAGGCCACAAGATTCACGTGAATTGAACAGTGTTAAGAAATGGTTCCCTCAATTTTATCTTTAGTTTATCACTTTGACATTGCAATACTATATAGAATCTAAAGGTAAAGGTTTCCCTTGCTCGAAAGCCAGTCGAATCCAACTCTAGGGTTGCGGTGCTCATCTCCGTTTCCAAGCCAAAGAGCCAGCGCTGTCCAAAGATGTTTCCATGATCATGTGGCCGGCATGACTAAACACCTAAGTGCATGGAACGCTGTTACCTTCCCACCGAAGCAGTACCTATTTATCTACTTGCAATTTCTTGCTTTCGAACTGTTAGGTTGACAGGAGCTGGAACCAGAGACGGGAGCTCACTCGGTCATGCAGCACTCCGGTCTCGAACTGCTGAACTACCGACCTTCCAGCCTGTGGTTCAGCATCTTAACCACTTAAGCACCGCAGCTCCTATAGAATCTAAACTCATCGATATTAGCCATATTCATGGAGGACAGGTCCATCAATGTCTTCTAGTAATAGTGACTAAAGGAAAACCCCACAATAGTGCTAGGCAGTAACATCAGGGCAGGCCTTGGCCTGTATGCCTTGTTGGTTGGCCCTCCATGTCAAGTAGTTGTCTGCAGTGGGAAACAGGTGCTGGAATACATGGACAACTGGTTTGATCCAACAGGACTCTTCTTTTTATATTAGTTTTTTTATATTAAGTACATATACATATGTCATACATTTTCTATATTTCGAATCCTTTATACATTATTTTTAATCCATCGTTTAACTTTTGTCCATCTTTGAGCAACTACTTTCTCTTTAGTCCCACATATTTGTGCTGGTAACCAGTCCATTTCTACTACTTCTAGCAATTTACACGCTATTTCTTTTCGGGGGGGGGTATTCTGTCCATCTTCTTATGTTTTGCTAATAAAATCCTTGAAATTGTACAGATATGCAACAGAATATACTCTTCTCTACGTGCATATTTATCACCTGATGATATATTCAATAAATATATTTCTGGACTTAAGTCTACTTTTACATTCATAATTTCCCCAATTATATTTTGAACTATTTTCCAATACTTTTGAACTTCTTGACATCTCCACCACATATGGTAGAAGGTACCTACATTGGACTTACATTTCCAAAAAGTATTGGATATATTCTTTTGACATTTTGAAATTCTATCTGGTGACCAGTACCATCTATGATCCATTTTATATACATTTTCTTTATAAGATACTGCTCTTAAGATTTTCAGTTTTTTCCATACATTATACCATTCTTCCAATTTTATTGTATATCCTAAGTCCTGCATCCATGATACCATTGATGTTTTCACCGTCTCCTCCAGCATAGCTTCCTCAAGTAGCCAGTTATATAATTTCTGAATCAGTTTGTCACTCGATGATAGCCAAATCTTATCTAATTCATTTCTACTTTCCTCAAACCCAACTTTTACATCTTTATCATATCGTTATCTTAATTGGTTAATCTCCCACCAAGAAAGCCTAATATTATATTGATCTGCTAGAACTTCCCCATCTTTTAGTTTTTTTCTTTTTATCTAGTAAAATTTCATATTTTTCTCTATGCGTCTTTGTTATAAGTGAGGGCCTAATAAATGTCTCTAATGGAGATACCCATAAAGGTGTTTTCTTATAGTACCATTCTTTCATATTATTCCAAATTTTAAGCAATGGTCCTCTTAAAGCATGTTGTTGAAAGTTGGAATGGATTCTATCCTTTCCATACCAAATGTAGGCATGCCATCCCATGCACAAATAAAAACCTTCTAATGCCAAGCATCTAGTGTTCTCCAATACTAACCATTCTCTTATCCAATTTAAAACTGCCACTTGGTAGTACAACCTCGAATTTGGTACTCCAAGTCCGCCCCTTTCCTTCTTTTCTTGCATTGTTTTCCATTTTATCCTTGATCTTTTCGGAGCCCAAACAAAAAGTCTAGTTACTTTATCAAGTTCTTCAAAGTATTGTACTATTTAAACTATAGGTATGTTTTGTGCTAGGAATAGGAATCTTGGTAATATGTTCGTGTTTAGCGTCGCTATCCTTCCCATCATTGAAATATGCAGGTCTTTCCATTTAGATAGATCTTTTCTAATTTCTTCTAACAGCTTATTGTAGTTATCCTCCATTAGTGTACTATAGTTATTCGATATAATTATACCCAAGTATTTGGTTTTTTTTAACTATTTCCATATTAGTTAAAGCTTGTATATCTTGCAATGTTTTTTGACAACAGTCCTTAGCCAATAATTTAGCCTTGCTTATATTGATCTTAAGTTCCACCACATATCCGTATTCTTTGATCACTCCCAACAAAACTGGTAGTGACTTTAAAGGATTTTCTATAAAAAATAACAGATCATCCGCAAATGCCCCCCTTCCCCCCTCCCCTTCCCAGGAGGACTCTTCTTATGTTCTTATGATCCAGCAGGTTAAGAATGGACCAAGTCTTCATAGGATTGTACTGTGGGGGGTAATTCCTTTCACAATCGCTTTGCCTTCCCTCCCCCAGATTATTCCAAGATACTACAGCATTAAGAGCAGCCTCTATCTTTGTTGGTATCAGCATCTTTTAGAATGAGACAGAACCTATGGACTCATCCAAGTATATTTCTTTGTCTCTTTCCGGCCCTGTTTGCTGTAGATTTTGGTTCCTGGTATAACAGCAGCGTTTTGGATTTACTATGCTCAAACAGCTTTATTGCTATTTAGTATTTATTTTGTCAAAGGTTATTTCCCAGCAATATATAGTTCTAATACCAAAGAAAGCAGGTCTCCCCCCCCCCTTCAGTGAATTATAAATCCCCTCCTTACAGTTGTACAACGTTGTAAAGGAAGATTTGAAGGCTCTTTGTGGTAGGATTCTGCAATACTGCTTAGGATTTGAGTATTCCTATGCCAACTCAGAAAATGTTACAACAGAATTCAAACATTGACGCTTTAATTACATTTTTTCCCTCATGAATCTTTATATAAGGCTTACGTTTTTTTTTTATTAAACAAGTTGTTTCTTAGTACATCCTTATCTCTTGTCAGTACAAGGCATATTTTGTCTGTCATGATTTAACATTTGCTGCCCTGCTTATGTACCAGAGAGAAATTTATGAATAAAACTGTTTCAATGCCATTCCGTTCTGATTTAGCCACAGAAAAGCAGTAGGGTGAGCAAGAATTTTTTTTCTTTTACGTCCCTTGAAATTTATACAGTCTCTCAAGGAGGACAAGCGTTCTTATTTTACTACCTACTTTGAGTAATGTTGCAAATAACATATTGCTTTAAAAATATTTAAAAAGTGAGCCATGCATGGTTTTTAAAAAATGGCGCCAGCCATATTTTTTACATCCAACCTTGCATATTTGTCAGGAGACAATATTTTAATTCGTGCTTCCACTGAAAATCAAAACCACATTGCTAATCCAGGACCAAAAAATGCTGAACAAGGGATGTGTCTAAAGACTCAAATGGATCTCTAGGATAAGTTATTTTTTTTTAATAAACTGCATAGAAACTGCCTGAGCCAATGTGATGGTTAACAGCCCTGCCCTGAGTCCCCACCCATAATCACATGGGCTAGAAAGGGCTTAGACAGAGCAGGTCATCTCCCTTTGCATCAAACTGAGTTGAAACTATTGAACATGTGATCATGGAATTTGTTGTTGTTCAGTCGCACAGTCGAGTCCGACTCTTCGCGACCCCATGGACAAGATCACGCCAGGCCCTCCTGTCATCCACCGTCCTCTGAAGTTTGCTCAACTTCATGTTTATTGCATCAGTGACACTGTCTAACCATCTCATCCTTTGCCGTCCCCGACTTCTTTGACCTTCAATCTTTCCCAGCATCCGGGTCTTCTCCAGTGAGTGCTCCCTTCTCATTTGGTAGCCAAAGTATTTGAGCTTCAGTTTCATTATCTGGCCTTCCAGGGAACAGTCAGGGTTGATTTCTTTTAGGATTGACTGATTTGATCTTCTTGCAGTCCAAGGGACTCTCAAGAGTCTTCTCCAGCAGCATAGTTCAAAAGAACTATATATCATGGAATGCCCTGTATTTAATGAGTTGAGGGTCAATTTGATCACTCCTTTATTTAAAAATATGGAAATGCCCAGTGAGGCCAAAAAAGAAGAGGAGGAGGAAGAAGAGGAGATTGAATTTATACCCGCCCTTCACTTGGAGTCTCAGAGTGGCTTACAAACTCCTTTCCCTTCCCCTCCCCACAACAGACACCCTGTGATGTAGGTGGGGCTGAGAGAGCTCTGAGAGGACGTCCGTTAAGAGAACAGCTCTGACAGAACTATGGCTGGCCCAAGGTCATCCAGCAGCTGCAAGTGGAGGAGTGGGGAATCAAACCCAGTTCTCCCAGATTACAGTCCATGCACTTAACCATTGATAATAAAAAATATTTAAAGAGAGAGAATTCGGTCATACACACCCAAAAAAAAATCCAAAGCAAGCTTCATTATATCTCAGCACTCAGAGGAAATATCACATGTCATAGCCCACCTACAAGTGGTGATCTTTACCATCAGATGCTTGACAAACTATTTGCATGTGTTTGAACAGTTTGCATGTGTTCGATCCTACAAAAAAAACCCCAGCTGATTACACTTCTGCATTTCCATATCCCTTTCCCTTCTCCACCCACCTCCCCCCCACCACCAACACCTCATGTATCTCATGCAGCTTGGGATGGTTCAGGAGCCAGGGCAGAACAAGAATGCTTCCAAACCCACCCTCAATTGGCGCAGCCAGAAGCACACTGGTCACATGGTAGATGGTTGGCTCTGAACTAGCCTGTGCCCCTGTTGGATGCCTGCTTGCAGAAAAATCCAAAAGACAGTAATGAGTGATACTCCATGGATTTTAAACATCTGGATATGGTGTTCTTTTTTTCTTTTTCTTTTTTGGTATTTTGTGTGTATGTGTGTGCATGTATGTATGTGTGCATGCCTGGAAGTCCTGGATGACTTCTGGTGACCCCTAGTGGGGCTTGGAGGCAAGGGACATTCAGAGAGGTGACTTGCTATTGCCTGTCTCTATATCACAACCTGGATATTCCTTGGAGGCCTCCTGTCCAAGTATTTGCCAGGGTTGGCCTGCTTAGCTTCTGAGATCTAATGAGATTGGGCTTGCCTGGGCTATCTAAGTCAGGGGTGGGTGTGGTATTCTTGCAAGGTCCACAGATTCTCCCTTTGCACTGGGGGTTTCTCCATTCTGAGTAGGAATGCTTGAGCACCTTCCTGTTCAGCTCATGTCCTGGTTGCCTGTTGCATTCTGGAAGCTGATTGTTCATTGGGCAGTTCACGTTGCCTGCCTCTTTGCTCAGTTGCATTCCTCTTTGCAAGCCTCTTTGCTCAGTTGCTGTCCATGTACACAGTGCACATTAATTCCTCCTCCCATCACTGCCACCTTGCTGTACTCAAATGAAGAATGAACAAAAACCAGTTATGAGTGTCTGCCATATCCTAAGGGTTTGGCAGGGCCAATGCACCCTCCAGTCCCTCTCAGAGACCTCAACAGGTCTCAGACTAGAGAGGGGAAGGGATTAACACTACTTTAGGTGTTCCTTCTCTCTTTCTACAGCCCTCCCCTGTAGCCAGTTAGCTAGCAGAAGGGCTAACCTTTCCTCCCAGGCCTGTCCTTGACCTGTATGAGAGAAACCGCCTGGGATATGCCTTTCTCAGTGGGAGACCTCTTGGGGACATTATGTATGCCACCTTTGATTCCATGACAGACGAAGGAGGAGGAGAAGGAGATTGGATTTATACCCCGCCCTTCACTCAGACTCTCAGAGCAGTTTACAAACTCCTTTCCCTTCCCCTCCCCACAACAGACACCCTGTGAGGTAGGTGGGGCAGAGAGAGCTCCGGCAGAAACTGCTCTTTTCAAGGAAAGCTCTGACAGAACTATGGCTTGCCCGAGGTCATCCAGCAGCTGCGAGTGGAGGAGTGGGGAATCAAACCCGGCTCTCCCAGATTAGAGTCCGCACACTTAACTACTACACCAAACTGGAGGGATACAAATGTAGAGCTTAAATAAACATCATTCTTATCTCACAGTGTTTAATGAAGATTCTGCAAGACAGACAAGCACAGAATGTGACAAACAATAAACAAAAGCCTTCAGTGCACTCACCTTATCTCCACACCTGTTATTAATGAGACTCTCAAATAAGGGTTCATTTTCTCACACATTGGCATGGGGTCTACCTTAAGAAGGAGGAGGTTCTTCCAGTTTAAGGAATCTTCTTTCAACTTAGGTGGCTTTTCTGTTTGAGGGAGAACCACGTAAGGTAGAGGAAGGCTCCTTTGCTGAGTGGAGTGGTAGGATGCAGGCCCCGGATTCCACCTTCTGATATTGACACCTTTCATCCATGAACAGGAATGCAAACTTCCAAGTGAGGCCTGGAGATCTTCCAGAATCACAGTTGTCTCCAGACAACAGAGATCAGTTCCCTGGAGAAAAGGGCAGCTCTGGGGGGTGGATTGTATGGCATTATACCCCGCTGAGGTCCCTCCCCTCCCCAAAACCTGCTCTCCCAAGACTCCACCCCCAAATCTCCAGGAACTTCCCAACCCGGACTTGACAACCCTACCCATGAGTGCAGAGCATCTTTGACTTCCTGACTCTAACACTTTCTAACACTTTCCACCTTGAATTTTCTATTAGTAGTCTGGAGGAGTCTGGCCTACAAAGCTTTCATGGCCTACAGGACGGGCTCCATCCAACCTTTTAGAAATCAGCAACCATCCAATCCTTTTTTGTTTTTAAGAACTTCCTACAAATGTATTTTAAAGGCCAGCATGTTAAACTCTCCAGAAGCTTCAAGCTGCATTACAAACTTATTTTTAGGAGATCATTTTCTTAAATTCACCCAAGTCTGAAACTAGTTTATCTCATGACTATGTATCACCGCAGGTTTGGAGAAGAATGCTTGGGAATGAATGAGTATGAGTTAATAGTCCCACTAAGAAAATCTACTATGCTCTAGTAAATCTAGATGAGCACATTCTTATTGCATACCAGATGGCACAGCCTCAGCCCCCTGATAATAATTATGAATGCATTTGCTACCATTATATATAAGCAAACAGGTCTTAAGCATCTCCCCCAAAGCACTGATGGCAAAAGGATGCATTCCTGTGCTAATATATCTGCTAGAATGTGCAAAGGCCTACTTGCAGTTATCAATGAAAGTTTGAGCAGATGTAAAACTCCAATGGAACAATGCATGCTCACTAGTCATGTCTAATTTTGGAATTCTAAGTGAGGAATTATTGCTCGACTTTGTGGTGAATACTAACTTTGAGGACAATCTCACAGTGTTTATCTCTTTCTGAAGATGTTAATCCTTAAGATCAGTATCCTTAAATTAGTGAGAGATATCTGTAAATTAAATAGAGGGATGGGGAAAAGTGACATTTCTGCTTGCTTTCTCTGTTCACCGCAGGGAGCATTCATTGGGGATCAGATATATTTATTCAGTGCTTAAAACCCTGTGGTCTGAGTATAAAGACTTTGGTCTGCGTACCCTCACAAGTGTCCACCTAATGAGGTCAATAATGGACCCAGTGATGGTAATTACTTTCTGTCGTCTAGTGGTCTGGTATCTCTTGCATTTTTATATTTGTTTGGGGTGGAACAACCCCAACTGTTGGGTTTTGAGCTATTATAGAGCCACCATTCTTTTGCTGCTTCTTGAAAGGGATGCTGCTAGTGTGCATGTGTAGAAAAAAGGGTACCATACCTCCTGCCTCTCTGAACATCCACTGAGAATAGCTAAAGGGTGGCAACATGAGGTCAGTGGTGAAGAAGGGTCCTGTTTAGCAGATTTCAGATCTACCCCCAGGAAAACACTCCTTCACCTCTTCTCCCTCTCTTCTGTCCTTCATAATCTGGTACAGCTTCTCCCCAATCCAGTTTGGTGTAGTGGTTAAGAGCAGTGTTCCCTCTAAGCTGAATTAGTGTGAACTAGCTTGTAGGTTTTTAGCCTCCAGCTCACACATTTTTTTTTGTCTTAGCTCAGGAAGGATGGCTCCAGAGCAAACTAATTTATGCATTAGCCAAATCATTCACTCACAACTCCTCCTCCTCCTCTTTTTCTTCCTCCTTCTCCTCCAGTTGGTCCCCCATTGTATGAATGGCCTTCTTTTCACTATCGGATGTCATAACTTCTCTTCCTGCTGTGTTGCTTTGATGTTACATACATGTGATATCATTTGACCTTCTGTCACATGTTAATATTTGATGGGGTCATGTACCAATGAGGGTTAAAGATGGGTCTCAAGTCCACAAAGGATGGAGAATACTGGTTGAATTTTATTTTTTCACCATAATACACAAGAGTCATACAGCTCTTTAATTCAGTAGATTGTGACAGGTATTTTGTGTGTTTGTGTTGTGTGTGTGTGTTTTCCAAGTGGTAATACCAATTATTTCCTGAAGTCCAATATCATAACGATATTGTGATTTGGGAATATCAGTATATACTTATATTTTTTGAGTTTGGTATACCCAAACCCCAAAATACTGTTTTTTTGTGTGTGTGTACACCCCAACTTCTGTGGTAACAAAATTACCATATCTTTAAATGAAGTGAACAAAAAATTAAAAAAAAAAGAATAAAGACAACATAGGATCTGAGGAATGTAATAACAAGTCTTTCCCATTCCACAGTCTGAGTCCAAACTGGGCAGTCCCTGAGGCAGCTAATATATATATATCAAAAACATCCACTAGGAATTCCAATGACAAATTTCTTGTAATATTCTGTTCAACAATGAGACTTGTTTACTAGGAGTATTTAATGAGAAAAAAATCATGACAGTTTCAGATCTCAGCTTTAGGGATCAGGGGTTACTTTGAATGTTTCATTTTGTATAGGGAATTCCCGGTTTGGGTTAGAAATCCATGTGGTGTATTCTCTCTTGGGATTTTTGGGATTCAAGGGTCTGGGACAGCAGTCATTGAAGATCACTACCAAGTTCACTCTGAACACAGTCCTTCTCCTCTCAAGAACCCCTGAATCTCAAGCAGATGTAGCAAAGGGGCTCTATTTTACTGGACCCTATAGGCAAGTTTCCACGCATGTGGACTGCAGACATTGTTCTTTTCCATGCACAGTCAATTCAAGGAGTCTGTGGCAGCAGTTATTAAGGCTTGAAGCACTAGACTGTGTTCCTCCCTTGCCAGGATCCAATTGGCAGAAAAGATGCCACTGGCCAGGAAACCAGTGAAACAACAGGAACACATGTTGCATTCCCTCTCTGTGGCATATTTGCAGAAGTGATTGGCTGGAAGTCCTCTGTGCTCCTCCCTTCCAAGGATCCAATTAAAAGGAAGGATGCTGTCACTCAGGAAACTAGTGGAATCAAAGAACAACAGGACTGTGTGCTGCATTCTCTCTCTGTAGCTTGTCTGCAAAGGCAATTGGCTGGGAGAGTTAGACTGTGCTCCTCCCTTACCAGGATCCAATGGGTAGAAAGGATGTTGTTGCGGGGGGGGGGGGACTCAAAGAATAGCATAATCAGCACATGTGCATGCTGCTAGCTTGAAAAGCGCCCAAACTTTAAAACAACATGGATTTTTCATAACACTGAGTCCCATTAATTACACTAAGAATAGCATTCTAGGAAATTAATATAACAAACCAAAAAAGTATTTTTGTGCATATTTTTTCAGCTCAGGAATTCCATTTCACACACCCCTATTGGTTACTCAGGTACAATCTAACACTTTAAGTTAAAGTCACCCACTCTGTTTCCATTTAGCATCTCTGTTTATAGAAAATACCACAGGAACTTCTTGTAGCTAAATAGTCTAAATAAGTCTAAATGGAGACAGAATAAGTGATTGCATTTCATAACCAAAGCATAGTTTTTTTTAACAGCAGGAAAAAAGTAGTAATTATTGTGCTGAAGTAACAAGGGGTAGCTGGGATTTGTTTAGAGGTGAGGGGGGACATGGAGGCAGTGTTACAGAACCATGGAGATGGATTTAGGCAGCTTTACCACTGGTAGAAATAAGTGGAAGAATATTCTTTGGCTTCTCAAAAGGCTATATCAGGATCATGGGGCATGCATGAACAAAACCCAAAAGTCCATATTAACTAAAAGAGTTTGGCAAGTGCAAGATGTTCTGGGTCCAGCCCACATGTGCTAAGGTTTAATCATGCCATAGAAATTAAATCTGGATGAATCCAAGAAATCAGATGATTTAAGCTAAGTACTAGCAACACTGATCTTCAGTAGTATTCATTCAGCATGTCTTTATAGGGGAGCAGCTTTTTATTATGGTAAAGAATCAAAAGCCAATTTAACTGCTGATAGGCTTACTGTGAGATTTCATGGAAAAACTTGAAAATGTCCTTTAGCTTTTAATAGTGGTGTAGATTGAGAGGATCTTCTTGGTTAAAAAAAAATGAAAATCATTTAGAACTTTTATCGATTATTTCTTTAGGGTGAAAATTAAAGCTCAGCAAGGGTTGGTAGTTTCAGAGACGGGCTCAGCAGTCTCCAAGCCAAACAAGGAAAGTTTCTGTAAAGCGTTTGCAAAAGGATGTATTGGAAGAACAAAATAAACCCATGATAATAAACTGAACAAAAAAGGAAAGAGCCTAGCCTTGATGCAAATTCTGTGACCCTGTAATATGGAAAATACTTGACAACTATTCTGTGAACCAGCACAGATGCATACCACCCAGGGCTCTTTCTGTAGAAAAAGCCCAGCGGGAACTCATTAGCATAATAGGCCACACCCAACAGCAGGAACTCATTAGCATATTATGCCACACCCCTGACAGCACAGCTTATTAGCACATTAGGCCACATCCCCATGTTACCAGAGGTGTGGTCATCCAGCCACACCCACCTTTTGCTTCTTATTCTGTTTACCTTGTTTGTTGTCAAAACCCAGGGCTTTTTTGTAGCAGGAACTCCTTTGCATGTTAGGCCACACACCCCTAATGTAGCCAATCCTAATGCGTTTCTGATGTTGGGTGTGGCCTATTATGCTAATGAGTTCCTGCTGGGCGTGGCCAACTTGGGAGCCAGCCGGAACTCCGTTCCTGTGCGTTCCTGCCCAAAAATAGCCCTGATACCACCTATATTTTAGGCATATGGTCTCACCATGGCTGGGAGCAGACATGAAGTTTCCCCTTCTGTATTTCCTCCTCTTTTCCATGTGAATTTCCACTTTCCACCCCTCTTCTGCATTAACTATGATCCAGTGTTACATCTGCCTCAATGTAAATATAGCTAGCTTTAAACCAAAATTTAGAATTAGGATTTGAAATTAGTTTGCAAACCCTGGTTAAAAATAACCATGGTTAGGGTTTGAAGTTCACTGTGAAAGCAGATCTTTGTATCAAGTATGTAGAAGAATGCAGAAGTAGCTATACTGGATTAGAACAAACTGGCTCTCCAGTTTGTTATAGTGTTTAAGAGTGCGGACTCTAATCTGGGAGAACCAGGTTTGATTCCCCACTCTTCCACATGCAGCTGCTGATGTGACCTTGGGTCAGTCGTGGCTCTCTCAGTGCTGTTCTCTCAAGAGCAGTTCTTGAAAGAGCTCTCTCAGCCCCACCTACCTCACAGAGTGTCTGTTGTGGGGAGGGAAAGGGAACGGAGATTGTAAGCTGCTCTGAGACTCCTTCGGGTAGTGAAGGGTGGGGTATAAATCCAATCTCCTCCTCCTCTTCATCTAGATCAAAACTCAGTTGCCAGTCAGAAGTCACAGGGAAACCCACAAGCAGGAATTGGTGGCATCGGTCCTGATGTGCTGACTTTCTCTGAAGGTCCTATTCTGCTTTCATAGCTAATAGCCAACAACAGAGCTATCCTACACAACTTTGTTCAAGCTTTTTAAATGCAACTAAACCCATGGCCGTGACCCCATCTCATTGCTGGTGGAAGGGCACAAGATTAGGAAAATAGGAGATCTGCAATACGGGGCTGGTGAAAATTAAATAGAATCTCTCATGTGTAAGATGATCTCACAGTAAGATCTCAGAGCCCTTGCATTGGGAGCCTGCTTGTATATTGCCTTCCGGGGCATATGTTTCCTCAATTATTATTTTATGATTTTTTACGTACCAAGGGCATGTTTTATGCTGATTCAGTAGCAAATGCTGAAAGATTAGATCTAGCATTGAGGAGGATGGACTACACCTAATAATGACCACGAGGACTGACTCAAGTTATTTTTTTTAGGTTCAGCGTAAAAGAGTTGCCCCCCCATGAAGCCAGAATAAAGAGGCAGACACAAGAGTTGGGATGAACTAGGGGCCACTTTATTGATTATATACAACTTCTGCAGCAAGGACAACCCCTGAGTGCAGATTGAGGCAAGGCAGGTGTCAGCCCTCTGACTACCTCCTTGCCTTGTGCTGGGTGAGCCACCCTTGCCCCGGACATGAGCCACATGACTTGGCTCACCCCCAACTGGCATGGGCAACTGGAAGGTGCCCCATAGTGCAAGGAACAAGCCCTGCCAGAGCAGCTCTGGAGGCAGTCCCCATTCCCCTCCCTGGGCCGTGAAACCCAAAGGCGGATCCTGAGGGACCCCTTTCCCCCAAGCAGGGTAGGTGCTCTCTGGTGCTCACCAAATCCACTTTGCCTCTATCCACACCAACCTGCCCACAACTCATTAAGTGGTCAAACCTAGTCAATGGCTGCACCGCCTCCAAACCATTCATTCCACTGTAGACAGTGCAAGGTAGGCTAAAAAAAACTGTCCCCCTCCCATACAAAGCCCAGGGCTCTACTGGTAGCAGGAGCTCCTTTGCATATTAGGCCACACACCCCTAGTGTAGCCACTCCTCCAAGAGCTTACAGAGCTCTTCTTACTGGGGCTACTGTAAGCTCTTGGAGGATTGGCTACACTAAGAGGTGTGGCCTAATATGCAAAGGAGCTCCTGCCACCAGTAGAGCCCTGATCTAAGCCAATCACAAGGAGGGTGCCAAAAATTCAGGGCAGGAGGGTGGGCTGACCACGAGGCTGCAGGAGGAAGTTGAAGGAAGGAGCCAGCGGTTATCTACCTGCCATCTTCCCCCCTCCCCAGCGATCTGACACAGGGATGCCTGTATCCCCTGTCACTGCCTCCTCCCTTCCAGGGGAGGCAAAGGTGGCCCCCACCCACAGATGCTGATTGGCTCTGTGGGCAGAAGAACCATGCCTCCCATATGTAAATAGGGCTGAGCATCTGGCACTATAACTGAAGGAGGTGGGAGCACATTACATCAGAAATCTACACTATCCTCCTATGATTTTTCTTATGTGCACCACAGGACAAAGGCTTTAAATAGCTTTATGCTTCTATGTACTCAAAGCAGTAGTTCTTGATTTATGTCTGTCACTACCATTTCCATCCACCCATGTTTTACTAGCCTGATGAGTAAAATTGCATTCTACAAATTAATTATCATTAGGGTCTGGACAGGGTCTGCTTGTAAAAGGCTGCTCCTATAGCCTACCGGGTTCAATCTTGCCCAACAATCAGATAATTGATGTGTGTGTATGTATATAAATTTCAGCTGTGAAGTTTTCTTGGGGCTTGCTCTGTTAAGGATTTATAATTGTTATTTGCACTGCTTGTGTTTTTAATTGATTTGATTGTATCCATTTGATTGGATTTTTTAACATGTTACTAGCTGCTCTGAGGCTTTTTAAAGCATGAGGTGGATTATGCATTAAATGAGTAAATCAGGCCCATCAGCTGTTATT
This sequence comes from Gekko japonicus, assembly GCF_001447785.1. Lineage (NCBI taxonomy): Eukaryota > Metazoa > Chordata > Lepidosauria > Squamata > Gekkonidae > Gekko > Gekko japonicus. The sequence continues at coordinate 280,325 of NW_015165835.1, read as the reverse complement.
CAATCAGTGGAGAATGTTCCCTGTATTGTTAGAGAAGTTGAGACAAATTGGAAACCCATAGATAATTTGATTTACTTTGAAAAAATATTGATACATTCCTCTTGTAAGAGGCATTTTTTTCCTCATTGTTCCACTATTACTGACATTATGAATAACATTTCTCTCCATTAGGCTGATGCATAGTAACTACTTGAAGAACTGAACTAGTTGCATAGTAACTCCTTGAACAATTGAACTAGTCACTTAATGCATTGTTTCATTATTTGAAAGAGCTGGCTGCCATCTATTACCAAAGCACTTTCATTATGGCCTATTATGCATGGGTATTTTCCTCACTTTCATTGGGCATGTCAGTCAAGTTTTCTTTGTCATTTTGCATTGATTTTCCTCCCTTCAGTGCTCAGTTCACTTTCTGATTGCTGTTTCCCCGGGCTTTTTAAAAGTGCTTTTGCGCTGATTTCCTCCTTGTTTTGCTTCCAAGCCAAAGGTAATTCAAAAGTGTACAGATTCCCTTGGATCCCCCCCTGACCCTCAAACGTCAATTGAGGTCATTCCCACAACTCTTCTGCCATCCTTCCCCCCTTCATCAGTGTACAAGCTCCATTTTTCTCTTGTTGTTTTACATTTTTTGACAAGTGGCATGAGTCTAGTGATACAAGACAATTGCTAATCACAGATCGCTGAATTAAAGAAAATAAAACATCAGAGGAAAATTTAAAAGTAGCTACGTGAGGTTTATTTCCTTGCTGGTATTCAGTTGAAAGGGGGATCAGAGAGGAGGCAAATGACACCATCCCCAGTGCGCAAAAATAATAATAATCAGTGCTGCATGCAAACAAAATGGGGGGGGGGAATCGTCAGCGCAGAATGAAATTGACATGACATGTAAAGGGAGCGAGACACTGGGATGGGAAGCCCAAAGTTTTGAAAACATTTCTCCCTTTAATCTTTGTGAACAAAATTTTGGGGAGAAACATTCTGGAAGTCTTAAGAAGTTGGGGTGTACACACACAAAAAAACCCACAGTATTTTGGGGTTTGGGTATACCAAACTCAAAAAATATAGGTATATACTGATATTCCCAAATCACAATATCGTTATGATATTGGACTTCAGGAAATAATTGGTATTACCAAATTTATTTGGTTCCATTATACCCTATGGGGACCATCTCCATGGGATATAATGAATAATCATTCCCCCAAACCCATCTGTTTCACTCCCCCTGCTCAGGTGCAGGTGGGCGAAAGGGAGCATTAAAATGGCTTCCTCCCATTTAAACTGAACAGTGTAGCTGGTCCACCCATCAGCTGTTCAGTTTAAATGGGAGGAAGCCTTTAAACCCCTCCATTTCCCTCCCCCTGCTCTAATAGCGATAAGGTATTTGGGGGGTATTTATTTGGCTCGGTTTATGGCAAATGCACACCCCTTTTTGGAAACCTAACATTAAAATGATGGCTGAGCCACATGGACCTTCTGCAAACCTCTGAACTTAAGAATTGCTTGGGATTGATCCATTTGGAGGACAGAGTGCAATCCACACAGGACAGATTTAAACAAAAAACTGTCAAGATCACAACCAGTGTGAAGGATCAAATTAGAGAATCCCAAAGAGAAAATCATGCACATTTGCAAAGAAGGACAGGAAATTAGCGTAACTATTCAGCTTCATCAGGGCATCAGTAAAAATACCCCCCTTTTTTCAGTTCAGTGGTATGAGACCAAAAAAGCTCTTCAGGGTTTCTGTCAGAGGACTCCTCGCACATACAAATTGCAGCCCTCTGCAAAGCATGGTGGAATTGCAGCTGGGTTTGCACAAGGGTGCGCATACACACAGATATTGCCAATAATCACAGCCTGCAATGCCAGTGTCAATAGGTTCTACCATGCATTCTGTACTCTCAACATGTTCCCCCCATATTATGAAATCGTGTGAATCTTGCCCATTTTTCACAGTGGCCAATAACACAGTAGAGAATCCTCTAGTGCTCACAGCTGCTTGTCAGTTTCATTAAAAAGTCTTGTCAGTTTCAGCATCAGATTTTCCTCCTTTGCCTGTGTTCCTTGCTGTTCCCTTTCATTCAACCAACTAGCTCTAAAATGTATGTGCAAAACTTGAACCACAAGGATTTAAATGGAAGGCACTTGCTGGATGCTGCTGCACAGCTGTGATAGGGCCATTGCATAAATGGGGGGGGAACCCACCTTTGGCTACTCCCCACACGTCACAAGTGACGTTCCACCCTGATTTAGAAAAGTGTATTTTTAAAATTGTAGCTGCAAAATAAATATACTGGAGGAAAAAGAATTGTGTGTAAGGCGGGCACAGAATCCGAAGTCAAGATTAAAGGCTTACTGCTCTGAAAATCTGCAGTAAGATATGCGTGTGTAATGGGCCTATGTTTAGCTGAAGTGCAACTCTTTTCTCCCCTAACTAATAGTAACCTTCATAAAGAGCATAAAACAGTGTGATTTCAGTATTGGCAATAGAGGGATTTATTCTGCTTTTAAGTGGCTCATTTTAGATTTGCTCTCGGACTAAAAGATGATACATTGTAAACGTTACTCTTTTAAACAATCCTGTATAATTGAGCTTTCAAGCTCAGGATTCATTGCTGACTGATAAAAACCTAACAAATTAAATGGTTGATTTTCATAGTTTAATTAATAATCAGTAAGTTTCCCATAGAGATTTTCAGGCTATAGAAAGATAAGCCTAGTAATTAGACACATTATCATGAGATTTACATTTAATCTCAGGAGTTCCTAAAGATTAGATCCAACACAGAATACAGATACATTCACCCTCCCTTCATTTTAAGTTTCACAGTTTTGCTTACAAGCATACAGTTATGTCTATACATATGCTTACAGGCAGGAATATATACTTTTCTTACTCCCTACCAATGCTCCCTCTAAGCTGTGGAGTCTTGTGAGCAAAAATCCTACTTTGCAAGCTACTGGTATTCAAGTGGTGAGTGAGTGATTTGCCTTCTTCATAAATTAGTTTCCTCGGGAGCCCTCCTTCCTGAGCTAAAACAAAAATCTGTGAGCTGGAGGCTAAAAAACTGTGAGTTAGCTCACAGTAACTCAATTTAGAGGGAACACTGTGGAGTCCCTTCCTATGCACTGATTTGTAACCATTGGCTTGGATCTAGCCATACACAAGCAGTAACATAAACAGCGAGAGTTGGACTATAAGGAAGGCCGAGCGCCGAAGAATAGATTCTTTTGAACTATGGTGCTGGAGAAGACTCTTGAGAGTCCCTTGGACTGCAAGAAGATCAAATCAGTCCATCCAAAATGAAATCAACCCTGACTGTTCCCTGGAAGGCCAGATAATGAAACTGAAGCTCAAATACTTTGGCCACCAAATGAGAAGGGAGCACTCACTGGAGAAGACCCTGATGCTGGGAAAGATTGAAGGTCAAAGAAGACGGGGATGCCAAAGGATGAGATGGTTAGACAGTGTCATCGATGCAACGAACATGAAATTGAGCCAACTTCAGAGGACGGCGGAAGACAGGAGGGCCTGGCGGGAGCTGGTCCATGGGGTCGCGAAGAGTCGGATTTGACTGTGCGACTGAACAACAACAACAACATAAACAGGTTTAGTGCAGTTCCACTTGCTCAGGCTCCTGTGAAACATCTAGCGCTTTCTTCCCTATATATCGCAATGCTCAGAAACCCATTGCACAAAATCTCGCACAAGGAGAAAGTAGAGATACAACAAGTCTGACATAGCACAAGGGGCTACTGCAGTTGTTTTCTCATGTTTCCACTTCCACAACAGTTCTAGCGCAAGTGAAAATTTTGTGCTGGATCCACGCCACTGAATATTTTAAAGTGGTATGTTGTCAAGTACCATAACACAAGTTCAGGCTGCAGCAGTAGCTATGATATCACTATGTTTTTTCTTGCTGAATTTTGCAAACTAGTCAAGTCTGTTTGCTTCAAGTGACTTTCATCTTAGACAGGTAGTTGAACTAGTTACAGGGGGGGGGACAAAGTAGGCTAAAAGTTAATATATTGGGTATCTAGTTAAAAACCAATCAGCTATCTAGATAATATCACATGCTTATGTTAACAAATTAGCGCTCATGTTGTTTATCTTTTATTAGTTATTAGTTATGAACAGTTATTTAAATAATATCACATGATTATGGTAGACAAGATTCAGAAATAACCAATGTTCCCACTAAGCTCTGGAGTCTCATGAGCAAAAATTCTACTTTGTGAGCTGTGTGTGAGCTCACAGTTGTGAGTGAGCGATTTGGCTACTGCACAGATTAGTCTGTTTTGGAGCCATCCTTCCTGAGCGAGGACAAAAATGTGTGAACCAGAGGCTAAAAAACTGTGAGCTAGCTCACACTAACTCAGCTTAGAGGGAACACTGGATATAACAGCTCTGAAAGAACTTGTGACTGACTCAAGGTCACACCAGCAGCTGCATGTGGAGGAATGGGGAATCAAACCCAGTTCTCCCAGATTAGAGTCTGTGCTCCTAACCACTACACCAAACTGGCTCTGTAGAGGCTCACTTGCCTGGCAAAAAACCCGCCTGTCTCTTTTCTTTGCACTTCCTAGCCGGAATGACTCTCCGGTATGCACTTATGAGAAACCACACCATTTGAGAGATATTACAATCCAATGTGCACTTTCCTGGGCAGAAGGTCATGGAACACAATGGCTGCAATCCTAAAATCACTTTTCTGGGAGTAAGGCCCATTGAATAAAATTTGACTTTATTCTGAGTAGACCTGTTTAGGATTGCTTCCAGAGAAACATACTTCTGAGTAAACATACATAGCTCAGGCTGAAGGAGGAGGTGGAGGAAAAAATTGAGGGGGGGTTGAATGCCAGTTAGAAGACTAATGATTCATCAGGCAAGAGCTCAAATGGGTCAGATTTGACTCTGAAGAGAGCCGGGGAGGAGTGCTGGCTCGTTATCACCACATTTGTGTACTATCTTCTTCAAAAATGTAGGAAGAGACATTTTATTAAACAACTGAGAAATTCTAATAGCTCTGTGTGGGCTTGCTCTGAGCCAGTCCCTCTGTCTTTTTGCCTAACTGCTATGTCACTTTTGAACTGCATCCAAGTAGGCCTACAGGAAAGGAATCATTCTGGCATCCTAACAGCTCAGTTGTAGGCATGTCGACTCAGAAATAAGCTCCACTGAATTCAGTGGCCGTATCTGCAAGCCAGTATGCACAGGATCGAGAGTGTATTTGAATAACCTATGTAGATCCAAATACCTCTTTATTATGGTCATATTTCTCTTTACATTTTGGGAATACCAGCTGTATTTCTAGAAACATCTCAGGCGGTGCAAACGTTCCCTCACATACTCTTTCTGAGCCGTCTTTCAGCTCCCATGGCCAGAGGTGGGACTAAAGTAAAGCCAATGCCAATCAGGTGGGAAAGGGTACCTCAAAAACGCCATCAGAATTTACCTCAGGAGTGGCTAGCTGTAAATAGTGTGTGTCAAGCACTGGTGGGCCAGTAAACAACCTATTTCTTGGGCCTCTTCCACAGGTGTGCTTGGTATTGTGTGCTGTGGGCAGATAGTCCTCCGTTAATCCTAAAATCAGCACATGCCAAAATCGTAAGGGCAGGGCAAGGGGCTATGGAGGTTTTCCCACCAAAATATTTTAGGACCTACCAGGGGTCATTTCGTAGAAAAAGAGCTAGGGGAACTCATTAGCATAACTCATTAGCATATGCCACACCCCCTGACATCAGGGGCCCGGCGGTGGACCTGCAAGGCCAGCGGGAGTGCGAGGAAGCCCCGCCAAGGCCCTCCCTGGCCCCAGGCAGGCAGGGGTGGGGAGAGGCGGGGAGGAAGCAACTTACCCTCCCTCTTCTCCTGCCTCCTCCTGGCTGAATGAGGGCCAGAAGCAGGGGGGCAGCCGGAAGCAGGGGGCGGGGCTTCTTCATGTGCCCCGCCCCCTGCACCTCACCTGGGGGAACTGCGTTCCCCCGTGTTCCCCCCGAAATGACCTCTGTGACCTACTCTTGGCACCCAAATTATCACAGTAAAACGGCGGGGGATCAATTGTGTCAAGTACTTCAGCATAGGTATTATTTAAACACATATATGTGCTGAAATGTTCAACATAATTTCTGTAGTTACATACCAATAGTAAATGTTGTGTGTGGGGGGAGATGTTGTCAGTGTGCACACTGGCAGCAAATCTTATTAAATGTCCTCCAGTCTTTTTCTTCTCAGAGTTGCTATGGTTCTGCAGTAAGCAGAGAGCTTTCATTATATGCATAATCCTTGAAAGAGTGGTATTTATAAAATAAGTAATTATGATTTTTTTTAAAAAGAAATATCTATGAAATTAAGAGCCTCAGGAGTTATTGGCTCTGCTAACAAAAGGAAATTAAAAAGGTACTGGAGAATGTTAAAAAGAAACCACTATTATATTATTTCTAACAGAATGCCACACAGAAGGAAGGCGTGGTAAGAGATTATGTTTTAACTGAAAATGGCTTCCATTTTTGGCAATCATCAGTAAAAACCCACCAAGGCCATTTGCCTGCATTCACACAGAGTTAAGGTTGCAGGCAGTGGGGGGCAGGGCTGTGGTCAAGAAGCTAGCAGCGACTCTCTAGCAATCACCTTAGAGTTTTAGCTTAATGGTAAAAGGCCCTCTTCTCTGTGTGGCTGTGGCCTTGGTTCCATTGAAACTATAGAGCATGCCTTATTCTCTTGTCAAAGATATAAACCCAGGCCCTGTTCATACGAGCCGTTTGGGCTGGGAGAAGGACGGATCGGGGCCGGAGCAAACGGGCGCGATCCCACAGCAACATCTGGGGAACGTCGTGCTACCGTCTCCGATCCATCCCATCCCGCCCATGAAGCGCACCAAAAAAGAACCACCTACCTGGGTGGTTCTTTCGAATGGGCCGCGGCAAGTGAGGCCGTGGGGTCGCCGGCGCGTTCTTGCGCCGGCGCATCCCCGGCTCCTGGCCGAACTGCGCATGTGTGAGCATGCGCAGTTCACCAGCCTCCCCTTCCCACCGTTGCTTTCTCCCCGGCATCTGATCGTGCCGGGGAGCGACGGTGCCGCGGCTCGGGGGATCCGTGAGATCCCTCCGCACCGTCTCAACTTTGATGTGGCTCAGATTAGCCGCAGTTCGACCGTCCTTTTCCCTGCCGTGTGGCAGGGGCCCCAGTATATCAATTTGTTACTCCCTGATGTTGATTTGCCTGTTGCAGCTAAGCTCCAATTCTTGCTTGGTGGCCCTGATCCAGCCATTACAGTCCTAGTAGTGAAATTTCTTTGTGGAATGTTCAGACACAAGAGACACAAGGAGAACTTAAGGAACTCATGTACTACTAAACAGGGAAGGAATGCACAGGAACGGAGTTCCGGCTGGCTTCAGAGTTGGCCACACCCACTACAGCTAAAACCTCTGCATCCATGGCTACAGAGGAAGAGTGACCCCTCGGCAACTCTGAGGCGGGCGGGCCAGGAGGGTCCCTGGAAGGATCAGGGAGGCATTTAAACGCCTCCCCATGCCTTCCCCAGCCTGTCCAAGGGCCAGCTTGTCCAAGCTCCCTGCAGCTGTGGGGTGCCCGGCAAGCCAAGGGAAGGCATGGGGGCGTGGCCTAATGAGCTGTGCTGTCAGGGGTGTGGCCTAATATGCTATTGCGTTTCTGATGTTGGGTGTGTCTTATTATGCTAATGAGTTCCTGCTGGGCTTTCTCTTCCAAAAAAGCCCCGCTACTAAACAAACTAATTAGAAATCAAATTAAGTAAAAGGATAAATAAATAAGGGATATGATTTGTAAATCTTAAAAGCAGTATTACCAGGTATTTTTTTATTGATTGTAATACTGGATAACCCAATTGTATTTGTAAAAATCCCGTATTTTATATGTATGTAAGTACAATTCTCCTTTTTTTTTTTAAATGACCAACTGGTCTATGAGCATTAATAAATAAAGAAGTGCTTAGAGTTTTCATCAATGGCATTAAAAAAAAAAAAAAAACACCCCCAGTTGACATATGACATTCCTACCAGGAATGCTTCAAAATGCATTACTGTGTACTCATATGGAGAGACAGTCCTAGCTCATCCCAGCAAATCATCCAACTTTCCAAGCCATAAAAATAATTACCCTTCTGAAATGAAAGAACAGGGTGTGTTTTAATTAGGGATTAGCACGAACCAGCTGAGGAACTTAAGTCCATCACAAATTTTGGGCAGTTTGTGGTTCGCGAAGCAATGTTCACAAACTGAAGACCCATCATGAACTTTCACAAATGTTGATGCCGTTTGTTGCTGTTCATGAAAAGTAGAAGTGGGGGTTTAAATCCCCACTTTCTCCACTGCTCTTTACCCAGCTTTCTGTTACCTGCAAAAAGCCATGAGGAGCAGAAAGTAGGGAGCCATTTAAACCAAGAAGAAGAAGAAGAGATTGGATTTATACCCCGCCCTTCACTTGGAGTCTCAGAGCGGCTTACAAACTCCTTTCCCTTCCCCTCCCCACAACAGACACCCTGTGAGGTGGGTGGGGCTGAGAGAACTCTGGAACAAACTGCTCTTTTCAGGAACAGCTGTGCCAGAGCTTGTGACTGACCCAAGGTCACATCAGCAGGTGCAAGTGGAGGAGTGGGGAATCAAACCCGGTTCTCCCAGATTAGAGACTGCGCACTTAACCACTACACCAAACAAAGGGATGAGTGGTCAGCTTTTTGGTTTAAATGACTCCCTGCTTTCTGCTCACCACAGTTTTTCTGATATGAACTGTGTCGGTTCGTGAACCAACTTCCTGGTTCGTATGGGTTCATGATTTGGTTTGTGGTTCAGCCATGGACCAAGAACCAAACCAGGAGGAGGAGGAGGAGGAGATTGGATTTATACCTCACCCTTCACTCGGAGTCTCAGAGCTGCTTACAAACTCCTTTCTCTTCCCCCTCCTCACAAAAGACACCCTGTGAGGCAAGTAGGGTTGAGAGAGCTCCGACAGAAACTGCTCTTTTTCAAGAACAGCTGTGCCAGAACTATGGCTTGCCCAAGGTCATCCAGCCAGGTGCAAGTGGAGGAGTGGGGAATCGAACCCGGTTCTCCCAGATTAGAGTCCACATACTTAACCACTACACCAAACTGGCTCTTTCTTTAAGGTATGGTAGCAGTACATTGGAAGCTGGAGGGAGGATCAGGGCAATGCCCAAGAAGCAGGTGCCAGCTTCAGTGCTGCTCTCATAAGGGGAAGAAAGAGGGCTAAGGGGGACAAGAGCAGAGTCTTTGAAGAGCGGGGACTGCCTGGGTGCCCCAGACTGAACACATGAAGCTGCCTTACACTGAATCAGATCATTTGTCCATTAAAGTCAGTATTGTCTACTCAGACTGGCAGTGGCTCCCCAGGGTCTCAGGCAGAGATCCTTCACATCACATAACTGCCTGTTCTTCTTTAACTGGAGATGCCCAGAGTTGAAATTGGGACCTTTTGCATGCCAAGTAGATGCTCTGCTGCTGAGCCATAGCCCCTCCCATCAAGATCCCATCCATCTTTTCATCTGAGCCCCCAAGTGTGAGGATCGGGGAAGGATGAGGGGCTCCTCCAATAGAACAGCCACTTAAATTGGGGAAAGTCTCCTTAGACTGCAGGAAGACCTCAGACTTGAGGCCAAGTGGAAAGGTGAGGTACAGCTTAATACATAAATGATAAACGGCTCAGTTTCGTGGCAGGATAAGGGTAGAATCAATTCAGTTTATTTCTTCAGTCCTTAGACCAGTCATACAAAAAGAAGTACACCTTTACAAAAGGGTAGAATCCACCCCGGTGCTCTCTTAAGAAAAGGTGTATCCTTCTACGCCTATTGACTTCAACAGATTTGGAAGGGTAGAAGTCTGTTTAGTGTTGCATTGAAAATGAGGATGTTTGGGGGGGGTTGTATCCATCAGAACATGACTCAGAAACATGAAGAAGAGGAAACAGTTCGTAGCTATATCGATTAGTGCATCTGCTATCCATCCCCATATGGCTCACATCCTCCAGAAAAACAGAAATGAAAAATGAGATTTTTTTTTAAGCCCCCAGAGGGGATTTTTTTAATTGCATTTTTATAACACTACAAACTACAACAGAAAAAGGGAAGGGGGACTACATTTATGGGATAAAGAAAGATACCCACTACTGACTAAAAACCCAAGAGATCATCCCACCAGTTTAACCATACATTTAGTCTTAATCCCGGTAATCTTAATATCAACTGAGTCAAGTTTACCATTGACTTTTTCAAGTCTTAAATTTAAAATTTAACTGTCAAACATAAACACCCCAAAGCATCTCACTTCAACATTTTTAAAGGCACAATTCAGAGTCCTTCAGCCTTTACTTCTCCTTGCCTAATCTCTTCCGAAGCTTATAAAGACTTTTAGGGGCTGCCACCCCTTTCTCTGATACAGAGTCCTCCCTGGAAGCTTCTGAGTCCAGCTTCCCATTGGACTTACTGTTCTCCCCTTTTTCTCCTTCTTTCCCTGGCCCTCCCAACTGGACTCTTAAATATTCCCGTGCTTTCTGGACAGAGTCAATCTTTTCTTTTTTATCCTTGATTTTGAAGGTTACTCATTCTGGAGTTAACCATCTATATCCAATTGCATTTGTCTGTAGAAAAAGAATTAATTCTTTATATTTCTTTCTCCTTTGTCTTATCTCAAATGGAATGTCTTTCAATGTTCTGATGGTATTCTCCCCCACTTTCAGGGGTGCTCCAGATACAGCTTTCAGGACTGTATCCCTCACATGCCTCTTCGAGAATCTTAACACAATTTCCCCAGGCAGATTATTTTTCTTTATATATCCTGAATATGACCTATAGGCCACATCCATTTCATTTAACAGGAGATCTGCCTTCATATCTGTCAATGGGGCCAATATTTCACTCATTAGTTCCTTCAGATTCTCTCCCTTTGTCTTTGGCAAGCCTTGGAAGTGAAGAATCATATTAGCCTTTTCCATTTGTAATTGTAGCAGTTGATCTTCCATAGAAACTTGCTTCTTTTCCAGCTTTTGAACTTTCTTTTTCACCTTTTGTGCAGTGGCATCCACTTCTTTCACCTTTTCAGCCATTTCATTCATCATTTTAAGTGTCTCGGTTATCTGTGTTTGCTGAGTGGTGATGCATTGAGTCATTTTTGACATCTGTTCCTTGAGGTTACTCATCTGGTCCAGTAGAGGACATATGGATTCTGCCAAAGTCTTTGCCAGCTCATTAGTCCCATCTGGTTTGGGGCTCTCTGTTAGTTTCGATTTCAAATGTTTCTCTTTCTCCGTCCTCTTCCCCGCCATCTTTCTCGATTGTTTACTTTTAGAAATATTTTGAAAGTCTCTGAATATGCGCTCAAATGCCTGAACTCGCCTTGGTGAGTATTTCCTAACAGTTGTACATGCTTTCTCTTCCGCTCCCCTCCCTCGATTCGCTCAAAAGTTCATGCAGTTAGGAGACATCCCTCCCCCGCCCACCTCACTTTCTGTTTTTCAACATGGGGGTAGGGAGCTTTCTTTTCTCTTTAACTGTCATTTTGTTCAGTCTGACTCATGTTCATATCTGGTCTTCCGACCCCGCTTTGTGAAAAATGAGAGATTTTCAGTGGCGGTTAATTTTTTCAAGACAGATGACTTCCCAGTTACTTTGGGCGATGCTGTTTGCTCACTCTTAATAACTAAAATTAAAACTCAGATGTGCATTTTTTCCAAGGTAAAATATAAAACTCTTGTGGCATCAATATGGCTGCAAAGTCATAGAATATATGAGCACCGATGGCTTTGGTATGAATCCAATTAACATTGCAGGGCAGGGTCGCCATCAATTTTATAAATCAGCATAGATTTGAATCCAATCTTGGAAGTGCAACAGGAAAGTTAATTTGAAATGCCACAAGTAGCCACAAGCACACTAAACTATACAACTTTGTTATAATGAGTAATATAAGTTTTGGTTTCTTCATAACTGACAAACTAAGGGTGGGATCTCCATAGAGCTCTATAGATAAAGCTTTGGTTAGGCAAGGAAAATGTATTATTTTTAAAAAGTGGTGTTAAAAACAGAAGTGGGTCCTTCTAAAACATTTGCTGGGTTCTTTAATATCAAGGAGAGGCCGTGGTGGCTTAGAGGTTAAGATGGCGAGCTGCAGAGCAGAAGGTAGGTAGTTCGGCAGTTCGAGACCCTAGTGCTGAGCGACAGAGTGAGCTCCCATCTCTGGCCCTAGCTCCTGCCAACCTAGCAGTTCGAAAGCAAGAAATTGCAAGCAGATTAATAGGTACCACTTTGGTGGGAAGGTAACATTGTTCTGTGCACCTCAGTGTTTAGTCATGCTGGCTACATGACCACAGAGAAGTCTTCCGAGAGTGCTGGTTCATCGCCTTGGAAACAGAGACGAGCACTGCTCCCTAGAGTCGGATTTGACTGGCTTTTGAGCAAGGGAAACCTTTACCTTTTACCTTAATATCAAACTTAAACCTAGTCCGGTAGTTGCAGAAGTCAATTAATAAGTTTCTGACTTCACATCTCTATTTTTTCTTTCTTTCTTAACTTCACACACACACACACACACACACACACACACACACACACCCCGATTATTTCTCAAGAAAATCTTAACAGCTAAAAAGCATTTCCTAATGAAACCGAAGGCTACCCTGAGGAAGATATCTTTAAAGTCAGATTGCCATTTTGACAGTTGGAATATGTAAGTAATAAAAAGGCATAAATCATAGTTAGCGCACAGTCCCGACGCTACCTTGAGATATGTTGCACTTAATTGCTCGGCTTCCTCGCTTAGCTTAAGCTTATGGGAAACATCATTCAAAAGGATAAGCTTCACTTTGGTCATTGATTTCTATTAACTGATAGTTTTAAACTGGACCATAGTTGTCCAGTATATTTTAAATGATTCTGTAATGCTGGTGTTATTTCTTGTCAAAGCTTGGAGTAAAAAGGAATCGAGACTCAAAGTTTACTGGAAAATCACTGCTGACCATAATTCCCCCCCCCCCCCCCGGAATAATAGATCAAAACCCAGAACTACCATTCCGTAAATGTGGAATAACAAAATAGAAGATGGTGTCATCAAAACAGTTCACATGGCATTATCAAAGGTGAAAAACCTCTGATTGTTTTTTTAGGAAATGTCAGATAGATGAAGAATCATATCTTGGTCAATTAATTACTATTGGTAAAGGTATTGTATAATTCTGAGATGGTATCTCTCCTAAACGTTGGGATGTGTTGGATATTTCTGTGAGCTTTCTACAGAGATCCCATGACAGGAGAATCTAAGCAATGCTTCATCAAATACAAATGATCCTCAGTGTATGATCAAGTGCATGAATTTAAAACTCTGGAATGGAGTTTGGGGGGGGGGAGAGAGAAGGGAATGCCTGGGAAAGCTAAGGACATTATGGGGTGAAATCCCATCTATCACACATGGAGCTGTGCTAAATAAAGGGGAACCTTCAAGCTTCCTCTCTTGTTATTTTCTCCTTGAAATGTGAGGAGAGGCATCACGGGAATATGCTGTGGTAGTGGTAAATTGCAGAAAACTGTCCCCACTTATGTGGACAGATATGCATCTACAAGTAGAAAAGGAGTTTAGGATTCAATTTGATTACATGTTCAGAGGTGCTTGAAGCAAGCAACGTGAGATCATGTGAACTGGGGTGAATTTAGTCCCCAAATTCAAGGGTATGAAGATATTGGAAATAAAAGGTAATGGATGAGAAAGAGAGGCATGGCCAGTTTGCCAGATGCAAACAGACATGGACATGTGGGGACCCATGAGAAACTCACAGGGAAATTTCCTTCACTGGTCCTCCAAGCTCACCACTTCCTTTCTTGACACACTGCCCACCCAAACCCACCACCGACCTCCTTTACACTCTGTCTCCCCAAGGCCAAGACCCCCACACCTTGGTGCTCTGCCTGCCTAAGCCCACCCCTTTGCGCTCAGTCTACTGAAACCCACCACTGCCACACTTCAATACTCTACCTGCTAATCCCCACCCTATCCACTCCTCCACACTATTCCCACTCAAGCCCACCATTCCCATCTCTCAGCACTCTGGCTGCTCAGGTCTACTACCCCTACTTCCACACCAAAGAGGGACAAAGAAGAAGCGGCGGTATGAGCAGGGTTGGGGGAGAAAAAGGAGGAGGAGGAAGTGAAAGGAAGGAAAAGCTGATGCTCACATGGCCCAATTTGGGGAGGGAACAGTAGCAGTCTGGTCTCCATTGCTGTCTTTCAATAGACCTCTTGGGGAGTGAGGGAAGCTACAATGAAGGTGCCCACTCTTCATTCTGGTAGGTGCGTCCGGCCTTTGATCTCCTGCCTCCAGTGTGAGCATGGGGATAAGGGTCAATGACAGAAATATGCCTATGTGCACGTGCAGACAAATCCAACCCATGTAGTTAAGTATCTGCAAATGGGGGCCACACTTCACTATTAGAATATATGATGATACATGAAACTGCATTACACTGATTCAGACCACTGGTCTATCAAGGTCTGTATTGCCTCTTCCAATGGGCAGCAGCTCTCTAGGGTCTCAGGAAATAGTCTTTCATATCACCTACTAACCCCCTTTGAAGTGGAGATGCATACATTGAGACTAGACTTTCCTCAGCCAAGAGGATAGAGTATCAGTCTTTGACCTTGGATAACTGTGGGCCTTTTCAGTGGTCTTGGCAGACTTTTACCTCTCAGACTTGGTTGAACAGTGTATAAATATGAATACTGGCAATGTAAATCACATAAGAATAGTGATTAAAAGTCAGTACTTTTAGTACCTAGTACTACCTAAAATGATTGGTAGATAGTGGGCTTGGCAGGTAACTCTTCAGAAATAGTCCTGTTATCACCTCCACCAGCAATAGTCATAACAGGTTTACTGCATGACAGAAGGCGAACTCTGTAGACTGTAATCCATTTGTGTCCATTTTCTACAATGCTATAGATTGTAGCCCATACTGTACTGCAACAAGGATCCCATAGTTGACCAGAGCTGGTGATGTTGCTGTTCTCAATTTATAGAATGGCCACTATGTAGAAATTTGTGAAATCCTCTCAAGAGCCTTTGCTGGTATTATTGAAACAGTTTGGCTTCCTTCAAAACTCCTCACATTTCATCATTTCATCTTTTTCCTATCTCCTTCATTATCCCAATCATTTTGCAGGTATTCTTTTGGCTTTCAGAAAAAAAAGTCTTAACAGATCGCACAAATTTGCCTCAAGTCATCTGAACAAAAATTTGCTGGCAATTAGGCTAAAAGACAAAGCTTGTAATCTATTTGTGACAAAGTTTTTCTATCAAATGTTCCTTCTTAGACTTGTACAAGCCAGCCAGGGTACAACACTATTTTTGTTTAGGTTGTGTATATTAATAGGTTGGCTTTGATTTTAGCTTTAGTATATTAATAAATTCAGAGCTGCGGTGGCTCAAGTGGTTAAGACGCTGAACTGCAGGCTGTGGAAGGTTGGTCATTCAGCAGTTCGAGACCCGAGTGTGCCGCATGACAGAGTGAGCTTCCACCTCTAGTTCCAGCTCCTGCCAACCTAAAGCAAGAAATTGCAAGTAGATAAATAGGTACCACTTCAGTGGGAAGGTAACAGTGTTCCATGCGCCTTGGTGTCTAGTCATGCCGGCCACATGACCATGGAAATGTCTTTGGACAGCACTGGCTCTTCGGCTTTGAAACGGAGATGAGCACCGCAACTCTAGAGTCAGATTCGACTGGCTTTCGAGCAACGGAACCTTTACCTTTATATTAATAAATTGGTTTTTCCCACTGTGATGGGAAGGTCTTAAAGAGTTAAAGAGTTCAGACATTTCCAGCCTTTTACATTTCCATTGCTAAAAGAATGAAAATCACAGAAAGTAAAACAAAATACTTATCTAACAAACCAAGCTAAAACTAGGGACATCTATTTACTAGAGTATTTCTAATATATTCTGACAAAGAGATAAATGCATTGGACATTGCTTTGAACTCTTGTTGAATTGCATTTGCATCCCCTTAGTGACTGCTTATTATACCTCAAAGGGGGAAAAAATCTATCCCTTTGTGATTTCACTTCCTTCACTGCCCTGCCTGCTTCCTGGAGAGGAATGGAACTAAGCACAAGGGTCCTAGGGTGAAAGAGTTGTCCACCCCTTCTGCGGTAGCAAATAGTCTTCCCTTGACTGTTACTAGATCTCCTGTAGAATAAGTTCAGGAACAGAAGTGTTAATTGAATTCAAAGGTGAATTTATATTCATATTTTGAAGTAGAGCTGGGAACAAAATGTTCAGGAGGTTATCATTTTTCAGCTACTTCCCTTTATCTTTGGTGTCTCAGTATAGTGCAATTTAAAACCTTTGTTTGTGGGAAAGCATTTTTCAAGTGCCATTGGTATCTATGCTGATTTATCACTATTGCCTTTGTAGCATTTTAATGCTCTAAAACCAAATGGTCATTACCTGACAAACTTGCATTGAAAATGTCTCTCAATCACCTATCTATAATAATTTTATTAAGAAAGACTGTTATCCAATTTCATAGGTGTATACAAATCGAGCCCAGAGCCTTAAGTGTTATAAACTTGAATAGCTTGATTCAGGCCGTAGGAGGAGGCTAAATTTACATCACTGGCAAAGATAACAGTGATAAATGTTAGTGACAATGAGAAAGCCACATTAATATCCACAGAATGTGCTGTACATAATAAAGAGTAGATAAATTTCTTAAGATACCATGCCACCACTAAACATCTATTACATCCTTAAGCTCTAAAGATATAAGTATATAGCTTCCTCGCAGTTCGGTTGCACAATAACTTTTCTATCACTATGCTTGAAACTATACAGAGAATGAAAATAGGGGATGTTACTCAGTTAAGTAGGGTTGGATCCAATTTTCTGCTAATGGAAGATGCTTCTTGCAGCACAGCAGAATTATTCTACCTCTCCACCTCCTGCTGCAGTCCATTGATTTCTTAGAACTGCCAGTGGACCCTCAGGAATGATATGAAGATAAAATTGGGGGTCTGCAGCAACAACGAAATACCAAGGGGGGAGCGGAAGAAAAAGCGGTGGAATCTGTTTTGAGAGACTTACCAGAGCGTGGATAAGCGTATGGGCATATTTCAGAGACTTTAGCAAGTTTTTATAAAAGTAAACAATCCATAAAGATGGCGGGGAAGAGGGCAGTGAAAGACAAACCAGCAAAAGTGAAACCAGCTGGGATTGCGAGCCCTCGACCGGAAGAGACCACTGACCTTTCCAAAAATGTTGGCAGAGTCCTTGCGCCCTCTGCTGGACCAGATGACTAATAAAACTCGGGCCCTGCGGGACCTAGTGCAGTTCCGCAGGGCCTGCAAGACGGAGCTCTTCCGCCAGGCCTTTGAGGGGGAGCCGCCGCCGCCACTGTTCCATCAATGATATTCCAACGACCACCCCATGTAGGGGTGGATGTCGCTCAACAGGACTGGGGGAACATTCTCCCTGGTGCTCCTACTGTGAAGAACTTGGCTTGCCAGTGTGGGATGTCATCCATCTTGGATTTTATGTAAATTATTTCAGCACCATATTTTATATTGGATATATTGTTTTAAATTGTTGTTCTTTGTATTTCTATTTTAATCTTGTAAGCCGCCCCGAGCTGAATACTGGATGGGGCGGGATATAAATCTCAATAATAAATAAATAATAAATAAATCTATGGAATATTTAGTTTGGATCCAACGCATTGTCTAGAAGACAGACTATCCACCGATGTACTTCCACTTATGCACTCCAGTGTTCCACCATTTCCTCTTTACATTTTATTTGCTGTATTCCCAGTGCTACCAAGCTACCATACTTCCAAGAATAGACATATGCCTGAGATCCTAGCGGCTGTCAATGGAGACAGGAAAATGGAAGCAGTTAGGCTTGCTGAGAACTTTGAAATTAGCATGATCACCAAGTGAACTTACTTTGGTCAAGCCCCCATGATTACATGGGAAAGTGAGCTTCTGATTGGATCCCCTTGGTGTTCTCGGGTGAAGTTCATCTTGAGCTTTGCAGCAGCTATGTAGCCACTTGGTTGTTGTCCATGACTGCAGTTGCCCAGTCCAAGAACTAAATCATCTTGTTTATCAGAGAATAGGTAGAATCTATCTTCAGTCATGGCTGTTTGGGACATTGCATTGACAAATTGATGTAAAACATGAAATAGCTTGCAATTCATTCTCCCCCTAACCTGTGCAGTCAGATGTATGTTTTAAATGACCAGCATTGGATAGATTGCATTGCCTGTTTTGTTGTACCTGCACAAACAGTGGCATCGATTCAGTAAGTGTTTGCAAGAGTGTTAGCTGGGTTCACAGACAGATCTTGAAGAAATATTGAAGCACCGAAATAGTGAATCTCAACTCAAAATTCTCATTTTTAAAAGAAAAATCTTCTTAAATTACACCCTACAAAGCAAAAAGGAATGATTTCAGTACTCTACAAAATTGTAGAACAGTCTGATCACTCAAAGCCATTACCACATAAATGTAAATGGCAAAAATACTGTCCTTCATGGGCCCTTGCAGACGGATGGAATGCGGTTTGGACATTGGCAGAATTTAATTCTTCAGTCTTTACAGCATGTTACCAAATGTTTAAATTAGTCTCCTGATGGTACCCAACACCAAAATCTTTATCGTATACCTTGCCACAGCTGACTCCAGGTTGTTGGGAGAACTGTGGGTCGGTTGGAACTTACGTCGATTTTTGGTTGACCTGCCCAGTGTTGGTACCTTTTTGGCAAACAGCTTTGGAGATCGTTACAACAATGGTGGGAATGACACTAGAATTTACTCTGGAATGCCTTCAATTAGGAGCAAATTGGAATAAAGATCAACCTCAATGGAGAACTAATGTTATTGTGATTCTTTTATTGGCTGCCAAACTCGCCATAGCTGCTTGTTGGAGAATTTCCATTGCCTCAACTCTACAGATGTGGCTGTCTTGGGCTCTCCTGGGCCTCCCACTGGGGCGACCAGGACCTGGAGATCCCAAGGAAGCCAACCCCAGCCCCTGACAAGACACCCCTGTACTCACTGGCAATAGGGGTGTTGTGGGGAAGGCTGACAGCGGTGGAAGATGGACAGCGATGGAGGGGCTGACGAGGGAGGTGACTGGCACAGCTGAAGTCCCTGACTCACAATGGCATGGGGAAGCATTGGGGCCACAGTGGACAGCTGACTGGGGGTGGGCCCGGGCCATGGAATGGCAGGGTCCTTGGGAGTTTGGCGTGGCTCCAGAGATGGTGGACTGAGGTGGCAGGGAGGCACGATTGCTGGGAAGGGGCAAGGGAGCTGCACTCCAGAACCCCAGTGCAGGCTGGGAGGAGAAGCCTGCAGTCGTGCAGGTGGGGCGGGGCTAGCAAAGGGCAGGGCCACATCTTCTCCTTTGAAGGGAGGTAGGGCCAACAGATGGAGGGAGCTCGGGAGTGAAGGGGGGTTATAAAAGGGAAGAGGAGATGGCCGAGGAGGAGACTGGATGAGAAAGTATAGGCAAGAGAGAGAGAGGAAGTTGCATGGGATCCAAGGGAGCAGGGAGGTGAAGAAGCCATCCTTTGTGTGCTTCTGATCTGAGGCCTTCATTCTCCTAGCCTGGGAAACTCACCTTCGCACTCCTGAGCTTCCTTGAGTCCCTGGGAGCTCCATGAATGGAATGCACCAAGCACCCTGGGGAGCCCAGGGAAGGAATAGCTGTAGTATAATCACAGCCAGAGGGGACTGGCCATTGGAGAGCCCTGACAAGCACTACAGTGGCATGCATGACTATGGAATCATTATGTTCTAGCTAGGCTTACTTGTAATGTGAATCAGAGGTCATCAACTAGAGCCCTCTTAAAATTTAAGAAAATTTGGTCATCGATTCTAACTTATCTTTTTAATCAGAAGGAATTTTTTAAAAAAAATATAGCATTGTTATGTTTAACATAAGTTGATGTATATTCTATAGTTAAGTGGTATATTTTAAAACTATATGTACTATTTTTATGTCCTTAATCTTAGTAAGATCTGTATGAACCCTTTTATGTTTGATGAGGTATTGATATTTTTTCTTTTCTATTTTTCTATTTTTTGTTAAAATTGAATACATTAAAAAAGAAAAATAACGATGGATTTCAGAACTGAAGGCACTAGCAGACAAGTGGAGAGGAGTGGTGGCAGCTGCAAGAATGCCATCTTATTGTGTAATTATACCATGTAATTATGCAAATTGGGCACATCCAAATTAACTTGGACACATCCAGTCAACTACAATTGGCTTCTTGCTTGCAATCAGGAAATAGAACTTGACCTCAACTGGTAGATGATTGACCAGGTCTAGGGACAATCACATAGGAGGTGGAGAGCTTAACCTACTGGGTGGAGAGGCTAGGAAGGTAGTGCATGTCTTACCTGATATAAGTAGTACACAACCATTCACTCTGACTCTTTAGATTGTTCTTCACATTGGAGTCATTTAAGATGAGTCTTGGCCTTGTTACGTATCTTTTATTTGATTATTTTTGTCCATAATCTTGCCTGGGAAAAGTGCGTGGCCAGGATACTTGCACGATTATCCCATCCCAAATACTGCTCCTAGAATTCATGGGATCCCCATATTAATTAATTAATTATATTTATACCCCGCCCATCCTGCGAACAGACTCAGGGCGGCATAAACAGTGCTATGTTGATACAGCAATCTGGGGGGAATGGGAGAAAATCCTTACCCATATCCACTTTCAGAAGTGTGCCTCCACTGATGAAAAATGAGCTTTGTCTATAACCTAATGAGTTTAAGCCAAATATTTAACAAAAGGGTTAGATTTTAAGATCTGTAAAGGAAAGCAAAAGATAGTATAACACTGTAGCAAGCAAGATTCCAGTTGAAGCAGTGTGAATCTGAATATTTAATGTTGACAACCTCATTGATAAAACTGGAGTAATTTATTATTTTACTTAATTGGAGAATACTTTTGTTTCCCAGTTCTGAGTTTACTGAATACATGAATCAGATTATCCCTCATTACTCTGTTTCCTAGTCAAACAACTTAATTTTGGGGACTTATTGCAGCTCTTATCAAGTCATTTTAATAGTCCCTCCCTACATCTTACAGAAAATGTGATAAAACCAGACATATGATTCAGTGTAGCACTATATAGATGTGATTTATTTTAAAAATACAACTTTTTGTATTATTTCCAAAGCCTTTCATCACAAATTACTGAAAAATCAATGTGTGGATGTATTTTTCAACTGAATATTCTGCATTAAATGTGCATATGCACACATTTTAGAAGAATTCCTTCATTATTGTGTAAAATTTCTTGCAAGGTTATCAATAAACCATGGCCTCATCTTTTAATAATAATTCAAACCTTGATGGCCCAACATTACAATTACATTACAGTTCATGAGATATTTCAAATCTTAGCAATTTTCTATCATGCATACATGATAGCACTGGTTGGGAACAGTGACCATAATGCTATTAAGTTTAGCATTTATACAAATAGGGAGTTACCCCAAATGACCAACACAACCACATTTAACTTTAGAAGGGGTAACTTCTCTCAAATGAGGGGGCTTGTGAAGGAGAAACCGAAAGGAAAGGAAAGGAAGGTCAAATCCCTTTGGGAAGCTTGGAGACGATTTAAAATTACAATCCTGGAAGCTCAGACAGAATGTACCACAGATTAGGAAATGTAAAAATAGTTATTTAAAAAAAGGGCCTGCATGGTAAACAAACAAAGGATTGTTGCCAGGTCCTGCACTCTCACCGGGAGGGGGTGGGAGGGAGCTTTCCAGGAGTGGGGTGGGTAGGGTGACATCACCACTTACATGATATCATCACACTGGGGAAGTTGTGTGCTGACACTCTGGTATTTTGGGCAAAACTCTACGGTTACCATAGAGTTTTGCCCAAAATACCAGAGCATCATCGAACAATGTACCCAGTGTGATGACATTACTTCTGTGTGATGTCATCACTCTGGGAACATTGCACCAGGTCACGGCAGTTGGGGGTGGGGCTTCTCCCCACTGGCTAGCTGGCTGGTGGCAAGCAGGAGCCCACAAAATCGGGGGATCACCCGCTCCCACATGGGGGCTGGCAACCCTAAAACAAAGGAATGAAAGCAGTAAAAGGTAAAAGGGATTCCTTTGAGCAGTGGAAGGCTAGTCCAAGTGAGGTAAATAAACGGGAACACAGGCTTTGGCAAATACAATGCAAGTCAGTGATCAGACAGGCAAAAAGGGACTATGAGGAACATATTGCCAATGTAAAGACCAACAAAAATAAATTCTTCAAATATATTAGTAGCAAAAACAAGCCAGAGAGGCAGTGGAGCTATTTGATGACATCCAAGGGTTCTGCTAGAACGCAAATGTGAACTTGTGGACTTCCTGACAAAAATATGCAATCTATCATTAAAATCTTCCTCCATTCCTGAAGACTGGAAAGGTAGCCAATGTAATCCCCATCTTTAAAAAAGGTTCCAGAGGAGATCTGGGAAATTACAAGCTGGTCAGTCTAACGTTGATACAGGGTAAATTGGTGGGATCCATTCTCAAAGATAGAATTAGCAGGCACACTGATGAACAAAAGCTATTGAGGAAGAATCACCATGGATTCTGTAAGAGAAAATCTTGTCTCACTAAGTTTTTTGAGGGAGTGAACAAACTTGTGGACAAGGGTGACCCAGTAGATGTTGTTTATCTAGACTTCCAGAAAACTTTCAATGATGTTCCTCATCAAAGGCTTTTAAGTAAACTTAGCAGTCGTGGGATAAGAGGACAAGTCCTCTTATGGATTAAAAACTGTTGACTTTAACAGGAAACAGAGTGTCTATAAAATGAGCAGTTTTCACAGTGGAAGGTGGTAAGCAGTGGGGTTACCCCAAGTCTTGGTATTAGGTCTAGTACTTTTTAACTTGTTTATTAATTATTTGGAGTTGGGAGTAAGCAGTGAAGTTTGTGAATAACACTAAGTTGTTCAGGGTGATGATAACCAGGGAGAACTGTGAGGTGCTCCAAAGGGTTCTGTTGAGGCTGGGCAAGTGGGCATCAATGTGGCAAATGAGGTTCAGTGTGGCCAAGTGCAAAGTGATGCACATTGGAGCCAAAAATCCCAACTATAAATACACATTGATGGGGTCTGAACTGGTGGTAATTGACCAGGAGAAAGATCTTAAAGTTGTGGTAGACAACTCACTGAAATTGTCAAGACATAATTGCACCAATTCCTGATTTAGGCAATGTGTTTTTCATGTCATAAATAGGAAAGGAGCACTAAGAATACAAGAATACAAAGCGTCACTGCCCCAGACAGTGCTACATCTATACCTTGTGGCTGATAGCCACTGATGGACCTCGTGTTGTCAAAATCTCATGCTGCTTTTGTCAAATCCCATGCTGTCTACTGTTTTCTTGATTTTATGAAGAAAGTTAGCCTATTTGTTCTTCTTTCTGTTACAACCAATGGCTGATAGAAACAGACCTGAAAGTGAACTATTATTTCCCATCTTGATTGATAGTTTTTAGAGTTAAAATTGGCCTGCCTACTCTTAGCACTGTTAACAAAATCAGTATTACTTATTTGTATGTTTTTTTTTGGGGGGGGGTCTCACTATAAGCACCATGATGGAGCTAGAAAAGATTCTTAAGTATAAGAATGTGTCACTGGTGACCAAGATCGAGATAGGTGATGCCATAGTATTCCCCATTACTATGTATGGTTGTGAAAGTTGGACAATGAAAAAATCTGAGACAAAGAAATTTGATTCACTCGAAAAGTTATGTTGAAGGAGAGTTTGGTGATACCATGGACTGCCAAGAAGACAAATAAACCTGATTCTCCCTAGGACTAAACTGAGGCTATCGTACTTGGTTCACTGGGAAAGAAAATAATGCTCAGAAAAGTTGAAGGCAGCAGGAACAGATTGAAGACTCAACATGAGATGGATGGACTCCGTTAAGGAACTGACGGTCCTCAGTTTGAGCAAGGCTGTTACGGATAGGACATTTTGGAGGTCATTAATTCATAGGGTCTCCATAAGGCGGGAGTGACTTGATGACACTTCACACATGCACACATGGGCACCCTAATTTTTCTGTGTGTGTGTTAGCAGGGCAGAGGTATTTAAACAAGTGAATTTGTTCTGGGAAACATTTGGGAGGGAGAATGTAGAGCTCATTGCAGTCCACACCCCACAGTCCTATCAAGCAGCTGACTGGTGGGATTGAGTCTTCTTTTTTAAACATTGTGTGCATACAGTCTAGGCTGTTCCACATATGCTTTGTCGGATCAGCACAAGCGGCCTTTGGCCAGCAGTATTTGGCATTTTTAAAATCAACCTCACTACTCTGAGTTTTCCTCTCACAACATATTTAAAAGCAGACATTTCCCCCCTTACAGTGGCGGTTTTATAGCCTGTTCACCACTTTAGAGGCTCATCAGATAATATACCCTCTATACCCTAGTAAAGGTAAAGGTTCCCTTGCTCGAAAGCCAGTCGAGTCCGACTCTAGGGTTGCAGTGCTCATCTCCGTTTCCAAGCCGAAGAGCCAGCGCTGTCCGAAGACGTTTCCGTGGTCATGTGGCTGGCATGACTAAACACCAAGGCGCACGGAACCCTGTTACCTTCCCACTGAAGTGGTCCCTATTTATCTACTTGCAATTTCTTGCTTTCGAACTGCTAGGTTGGCAGGAGCTGGAACTAGAGACGGGAGCTCACTCCGTCATGCGGCAACTCGGGTCTTGAACTGCTGAACTACCGACTTTCCACAGCCTGCAGTTCAGCGTCTTAACCACTTGAGCCACCGCAGCTAATATACCCTCTGTACCCTAATCATAGATAAAATGATAAGAAACTTGCACATACAGCAAAACCAAGATCTTTTGCAAAGCAGTCAACACTTACAGAACTGGACATTGTTCAAAGGGCATGTTCCCAAGCAGATGCTGATTGAATTGTCACTCAGCTCCAAGAAGAGCTGAAACAACAACGTCTGGTGAGGTGAAACTTGTTTAGATATGGTCACATGATGGATTAAGGGAATGACAAGATAACAACACTGACAGGCCCGGCAAAGATGGAGTTCTGTTTCCATTCTGTATCACACAAGCACAGCAAAGCCAGAGGCTGATACCACTCGGACTCAGACTCTGACTCTGTTTCTTTCCTTCCTTCCTTCCTTCCTTCCTTCCTTCCTTCCTTCCTTCCTTCCTTCCTTCCTTATTAGTAAAGTCTGGCCCCCATCTGAGGATATCTAAATGTGTGGATTGGGGCCACACTTACACTAAAGAGATTTTTTCTGAAAATGTAGGGGACGCCACCAGGTTAGCAGAAAAATCTGAAATGTTAAAAAAATACATTCGGGGATTTAAATTCCCCCATACTAAAAAAGTG
Organism: Gekko japonicus; assembly: GCF_001447785.1. NCBI lineage: Eukaryota > Metazoa > Chordata > Lepidosauria > Squamata > Gekkonidae > Gekko > Gekko japonicus. The sequence continues at coordinate 254,888 of NW_015165835.1, read as the reverse complement.
TTTTCTGTGCATGTGCAAACAACACACTTACCTGTACAACTGATGGCAACCACCCCACCACAGGGAACTGTTCTGAGCCTGGTAGTGGTGGCAGCAGATGCCTGGAGAGACTCCAGGCCCAGCAGCGATGGCAGAGGATGCCAGGAGCCTCTCCAGGGGCAGCTGTAGTGGTGGATGCTGGGTGGCTCCCTGGGCTTGGCTGCTGCAGCAGCAGTGTCTGGGAGACTTTTGGGACCTGGCTGCAATGGTGCTGGCCTCCTGGAAGCTCTCTGGGCCTGCCTGGCCATAGTGCACTGGCATCTGGGAGGTTCTCCAGGCCCAGAGCAGCTCCCAGACCCCTCTGTGGACAGGCACAGAGACCTGGAGCTGTGCCTGGCTTGGCAATAGGGAAGGGTGATCAGGTCCTGGAGCAGCTTCCTAACACTGCAAGTGCTGTGGCTGGTAAGCTTGGGGAGGTGGAGAGAGGTGGCGGGAAGGGGGTAGAAAGAGGGGGGGGTTTCAGAGAAAGAAAGGTGGGAGACTTAGAGAAGGTTGGGGTATGTTGACAGAGAAGGAGAGGGGGGGATTGATGGAGAAAGGGTGGGGGCAAAAGAGAAAGGCGGGTAGGTTGACAGATAAGGGGAGTGAGATAAAGAGGGGGAGAAATAGACAGTGAGAAGGTTATTTATTTATTTATTTGATTTATATACTGCTCTCCCTGCAAGCAGACTCAGGGCGCTTTGCATCAATACCATTAAACAATACTTTCATAACAAATTAAAACAGCATAAAGTCACAAATCATAAAACACCATGTGAAGCAATGTGTTCAGAGGTCAATCAGATTTATTTGAGTGTAGCAGTGGTACCCCCGATGTCAAATTAGACCCAGACCGCTGGTGGGGGAGTTGGCCAGGGAAAAGGAGGGACACCCGCTGCCTCAATCAAAAGCCTGGTAGAAGAGCTCCGTCTTGCAGGCCCTGCAGAACTGCAGTAAATCCTGCAGGGCCCCGATCTCATATGGGTACTCATTCCACCAGATAGGGGGAGGTTGATAGAGAAGAGGTGGGGGGAAGAGAAGGTTTTAGGTTGACAGATAAGGGGAGATGGAGGAGGAGGAGGAGGAGGAGGAGGAGTTTGGATTTATACCCCGCCCTTCACTACCCAAAGATCGGAAAGAGCGGCTTTAGGTGGACAGATACGGGGAGATGGAGGAGGAGGAGGAGGAGGAGTTTGGATTTATACCCCGCCCTTCACTACCCAAAGGTGTCTCAGAGCGGCTTACAAACTCCTTTCCCTTCCCCTCCCCACAACAGACACCCTGAGCTCTTGACAGAAACGGCTCTTTTTCAAGAACAACTCTTATCAGAACTACAGCTTACCCAAGGTCATCCAGCCAGGTGCAAGTGGAGGAGTGGGGAATCAAACCTGGTTCTCCCAGATTAGAGTTCACACACTTAAGCACTACACCAAACTGGCTCTCAGAGAGATGGGTAGTGTCCTGCATCCTCCGGGCAGGCACACAGATGCAGTTTAGGTGTCAGAGTTTGTAGAGCAATTTCAGGACCTGGCATCAAAACACAGTTCTAAGCTTCAGGCATGGGGTAGACAATACTCACAGCTTCAAATCCAAAGGGCAATCCAAAAACAAGAATACAAAGGCCAGGCTCAGAGATGAAGAGGACAATCCAGAGTAGAAGCAGCAAGGTCAATAGCTAACAGACAACTGACTCCCACACAGCCACTCCTCTCTCTGCTGCTTTTAAGCAACCACACTGCTCAACAGCCTGTATTGCATCATCCACAGCTTGTATTGCATCATCAACCCATCAGCTGCCTCAGTCCTGCTCCTGCAAGCACTCATGCTCACTGTTGGTGCTGGGACCAGGTACTCTGGGGCCAAGTGAGCACTACACCTTGCATCTTGCAGGTTTCTCCTCCTCCTCCTCCTCCTCCTGCATTCCTGAGGCTCTGGTGATGGGGGGTGGGGTGAACTGACCAGCAGGTGGCTCACTGTTGCCACCGCAGGGCTGGGGGGCTGAGGGGCCAGTGCGCTGAGGAACTATGTCTGGCCCCTCAGAGACTGCCTCCTCCTGCAGTGCATCTGCCGCTGGCTGTGGGTTGGAGTCAGGTCCGCTGGCTGCCTCTTCCTCAGAGAAGTCTTCAGCATCTCTTTGCTCTTCTGGACTTGGCTGGTCCACGACAGGTAGGCTGATAGAGAAGGGGAGGGGAATTGATGGAGAAGGAGTGAGTCTGAGAAGGGGGGGAATAGAGAAGGGGTAGGTTGACAGAGAAGGGGAGGGGGAAGGAAGAGGGGGAGTTTGTTAGAGATGGGGGGAGAGGGGAAGCAAAGGTGGGGAGGGATGCACCGTCCCCCAAGTTTCTTGCGGGTCCCCACTTGTATATTCTAATAGCAAAGTCAGTGAAATCCGAGGATACTTAAACCTGAGGATTGGAGCTGTGAATGGACAAGACATATCTTTCTACAGACCTGAAAGATGCCCTAGGTTTGTAGGTTTGGGGGGGGGGGGGGATCTGAAATATAAATAACAAAAACAACAAAATATATTGGGATGGGTTAAACCCCCCCCTCAAAATGCAGCTTTTAAAAAACAAAGTCCTCAGTGGCAGTTGCTAAGCAACCACAGAATTCTCGGCTTCCTTTCTGTTCATTTCCATTCCAGGGCTGTTTGGGCCTTTGACTGAGGACTCATGGAGGCCAGGACTGGCCACAACCATGGGGGTGAGTTGATACTACCTGACTGACTGGATCACCTAAGCCCAGCTGATTGCTAATGTTCAACAGCAATCATCCTATTAAAACCAGTGTGGTTTAATGATTAGAGCTGCAGAGTAACATCTGGGGAACCTGGGTTCAAATCACCAATCTGGCATTAAGAACATAAGAGATGCCAATGTTGGATCAGGCCAAAGGCCCATCCAGTCCAACACTCTGTATCCCACAGGGGCCAGACATACCAGTGCCATCAGGAGGTCCACCAGTGGGGCCAAGACATTAGAAGCCCTCCCACTGTTGACCCCCCCCAAGCACCAAGATGACAGAGCATCACTTGCCCCAGAGTCCCTATCTATACCTTGTGGCTAATAGCCACTGATGGACCTCTGCTCCATCAGTGATGGACTGATGGACCATTAGGTGATGCTGAGCTGATCAAAAGCTTTCTGACTAACCTACTTCACTGAGTTGTTATGAGGAAAGAAAGGACTAGATGAGAATAATGTACACTACTTTGGTCCCCACTGTGGAAAAAGGTAGGGTATAAATGAAGAAAATAAGGAATAAATATATAGCTGAAGATGGAAGGCAGATAAAAGACAGGTTGGTGAATGCCTGAGGAGGAGAGAATGAAGCAGGGAAAGGGGAGAGGCTATGGAGGGCTTTCTGGGAAGGGCAAGAGGAAATAGTGGGGATGGGGAAATGAAATCCCCCCCTTGTGGGTTCCTGCTTGTGCAGTATAATGGGCTTTTTTGTAAAGAAATTTAATTCTCATGGAATACATTTCAGCTGAACCACCTTGAAAGTTTAAGGAGCACACATACTGAGCTGCAAGTAAGCCCTTTTTGGACATTCTAACTGGATAGAATCTATGTCTACATGTAACAAGGATGGGGAGACAAGATTGCAGTAACGTGCTCCATTCTTGACCCACACTGAAGAACCAACGTGGTGTAGTGGTTAGAATCTCAGACTAGGATCTTGGAGACTCAGTTTCAGGGTCAGCCCTGCTGAATTTTTTTCTGAACAATAGTATGGGAAGCCACCAAGGAAGTCTAAGGCTGCCCTACAAAGTCAGCCAATGGCAAACCACCTCCAAACATCTCTTGCCTTGAGAACCCTATGGGGTCACCATAAGTAAGCTGCAACTTGACAGCAAAATAAATTAACATAGACCATGGGTAAGAATCTAGCTCCTCCCGCATGCAAGGCAGTTTTACCACAGAACTGTGGGCTCTCCAAAGTTAGTGTTTGCAAGACAGACACCCTCCCCCCTAACATCACCAGTGTTTTTGTTCCTCCAGTGATATGAGATGGAACTGAAAAGGGAGCTGGAAAAGGGAAGTAGAATAAAATGGCAATAAAAAGGTACTTGATCAAGTGACATATCATGGTTATAACGGGTGACTTTTACAAATGACATGTCGTGCTGTTTGGTTATTGTCTATAAGTGATCGCCAGCTCTTATCTGACTGAAACTTTGCAAATACTTTCAGAGTGAAACTTGTACTTCTCCGATTTGAAAGCAATTTTAGACGACATATAACTGCACAAGCCTTATCAGGTAAAGTGTCTCAGCCAAACTAAGCTGTACACAGAATACAGATTCTGCCCAAAGCAAGCTGCCCAGTGTAGAGATTTCACTGCAAAAGAAACAATTGGAAACTTTTGTTCGGTGTACATATCTGCATATTCTGGGAGAAACTACAGAGTGTAAATTAAGCAACAATTTATAGTCTGACAGTTCTTCAACTGTGCAGTCATGATTCAAGATTGTGTTGTGATTGCATCTATTGTCCTGTTCACAAATTCATTTATCTTTTGATGATTGAAGTTTCATTCATGAGACTGAAACAATATAGACTATTGCATAGGAATGCAAAACAGATTCCCCCCCCCCCCCCAATATAGTCAGTTCACTCTTTTATCAAGGCTTGGATCCTCTGATCAATAAGATCCACTGAAGTTGCACAAACAGGAGTTCTAGCACAAGAGGTGGGGGGAAGCAATGGCTATCTAGCATTGGTGGAACTTGTTCATAGGATCCAGCTCACATGTTGGGTAATTTTATTACAGGAGAGCAGGTAATATCCATGCGTGTTTGAGGAATGGATCCTACTTGTTACTGCTGAAACTGAATTACTGATTTACATGTATATGGCATGAATCCAGAGAACCTGCTCACAAAGTAGCACATGAGAAAATCATCACTGCTCTCAAGGCTGTGAGGTTAGCAAACAGAATGTTTTTTTCTCCCTCTCCCAAAATTCTAGACCTTGAGGGCATCCAGTGAAGCTGATGGGCAGTAGATTCAGGATGGACTAAAGGAAATACTTCTTTAAACAGAGAGAGATTAAAATGTGGACTTCACTGCCAGAGGATGTACTGATGGCCACAGGAATAAACAGCTTTCAAAGAGGATTACATGGATTCATGGAGGATAAAGTCTTTCAGGGGCCACTGGCCATGGTGAATAAGGGGAACCTCCGCATTCAGAGGCACGAAGTCTCGGCCTCTATGCCCTGTTGTTGACCATCCAGAGGAACTGTTTGGCCACTGTGTGAGAAAGGTTGTTGGACTAGATCAACCATTGGTCTGATCCAGCAGGGTTCTTCTTATGTTCTTAACCAATGGTGGCCCCGGGCACACGGGCCGGATATCGTGGGGGGGGGAGGCGTGGCTGTTTGCCCCGGAGCGAACTACTACACGGCCGCAGGATCAAACATCCCGCCGATATCCCGTGGTTGGGGGGGAGGTGCTGATCAGATGTCAATCCTGCGGCGTGGCGGAGGTTGTGTTTTTTTTAACCAAAGTGTGCGCATGCACCGTTGGGTGCTTGTGCGCATCCCGTGGAGACTTGAGGAAAGAAAACCTTTTAGCGACAGGACATGGGCGGGCGCCGGATGCCGCAAGCTACCACCAGAAACGTGATCAGACACCCGCCCTTGCCCCACGGTTTTTATGGCACATCTTCGGCGGGAAGCCTCGGGTTAGCCATGGGAGCTCTACACTTCCCAGATGTTGCGGTTTGATCGCACCCGGAAAATCCACCTATCTTCCATCTCTGTAGCGTGGCTAATGCTCCCTGTGACCGCAGCCTGTGTTTGTCAAAAAAATACCTGTTTAAAGGCAATAAGTAAATTCATTTTGGCTATATTTCAACTTTGTTATTTTGGGATTTTAATCAGAAACCAAACTTTCATCTGAAACCTGGTCTTGGACCACTAAAAATAATAACAATGAAAACCGTTTGGTTTCCAAAGCACCTATGACATTACT
>NW_015165835.1:239978-248858 GCF_001447785.1 Gekko japonicus | reverse complement strand
TCTCTCTCTCTCTCTCTCTCTCTCTCTCTCTCTCTCTCTCTCTCTCTCAATTTAATATGGAAAAAACCTGCAATACAACCAATAGAATATAATAGAAAAAGCCAAAAGTTGAAAGGTTTAACAACAAACTCACAAAAAGTTGCATATAACTATCAGCAAAACATTACAAGAACTCCAATAAAACCCAATAAAATAATGTCACTGCAACAGGATTTGCTTCCCTCGAATCTGACATTGCTTCTCTTTGATAAGGTGAACTTCTCGGCTGGAAATGGGTGACCTGATGCCTCTCTTAATTAGTTCTTCTTGCCCCCAGATACATTTGCATTTATATAAAAAGGTTTCATTTCCCCCACCCCAACTCCCAGAGAAACAACGTATCAAAAGCCTATCAGAGAAGAAAACTAGACTACTCCCACACAATGGCCAATTTGCACTGAATTTCCACAGTTTAGAAATGGCCTGCTGATAGAATGGTTACAGGGTATATCAAGTCGTACGTTTTGTTTTTTTTTACATTCTGTAAACAGCTGTAAGCACTGTTCTATTCCATGATTAAATGCACTGTTTCACTTTGAGAAGGTTGCAAAATGGAAATCGGAATACATCCACAGTTTTCTCTCTTGCATATTAAGAACGGAACTTCCCTTTTATGGAATATGGCATCTGATTCTGAGATCTCTGAGGTGGGAGCTATTTGGATCTTGGGAATTCAAAATGACAGACTTGTTGGCAAACTGCAGTTACTGGGAAAAAGCGAGAATGTGGCATCTGTCGCGGCATGATTAGAAGTAATTAGAGACAAGCAAAACACCTGAAACAATCACTTCTGAACTTTTGTGTGGGTGCCTTGTTGGAATTTACAGCCGGTTTAATGAGCTTGCTGGCATATTTCTGTGGTACAACAGCAGCATCCAGTGGTCAGTGCCTTTGCAGGCTGGTTTAATGGGTGCCTTTTCTATTCAAAGGATTGTTCCCCTACCTACAAGTAGTTGTCAATATGTACAAAGCTGGTAGTAGTGCTATACATGCAACACAGAAGAAAGATCCTGTTTTTGGCTGATATTCATAGCAATAGTTGGCTGGGGGAAGTTGCTTCATTATGGAAGGTCATGCATGATAATCATTCTAGCATAAGATCATACAAGTGATTGGGGGGGCTTTCCTTCCCCTTGGGATTATTTAGCAAAAGGAATTTCATAAATTTAAGTTTCTCACCTGACAACTGCAGGATCAGATGGTAACTGACATGTATGAATATGGATTCAGGGGGAGGTAGCTATGTTCATCTGAAGTAACAGAACACAGTTTGAGTCCAGTAGCACCTTTAAGACAAACAAAGTTTAATTTTGGGTATAAGCTTCCATGTGCATGTACATGAAGGCTTATCTCTAAACTAAATTTTGTTGATCTTAAAGGTGCTACTGGACTGTTATGTATGAATACGCTATCTGTGGTCAAGCATCAGGAACAGTGTGGTAGTTAAAGCAGGAATATGCAAGAAGGAGAGTGATGGGGGGAAAGATCACCTTCCTCTCCTCCACTACTGTAAGTGCTGTCCATCCATGTAATGCTGCGAACCATCAGCTGTTGACCAGTTGATTGCGAAGATGTCCAACGACAGATATGAATGTATGACTACTGACCTGAGTCAATAGTGACTGATATAAGCGATCTTTCACTGAATGATGTATACACAAATAGACTTTGATTAAGAAGAAAAACCACTTGATTTGTCCATAATGAGATCATAAAAGGGATACCTTTTTAATAAAAATAGCAAATGTCAACAAACCAGATATCTCTAGGACCAGGGATCACCAGTAGATTGCTGTCAGTAGAGCATAACACTCTCCTGGGAACATACCAGAGGAGATGGTCCCAAAGATATGCAGGTCCCAGACTGCTCAAGGCCTTAAAGGTCAACACCAAAACCTTGAACTTGACTCGGTACTCCACTGGGAGCTGGTGGAGCTGGTGCAGTAGAGGTTGTATATGTGCTGTCTGTACCACTACATTCTGGATCAGCTGAAGTTTCCAGGTCAGTCTCAAGGACAGGCCAGCATAGAGCGAGTTACAGTAGTCTAGTCTGAAAGTGACTGTTGCATGGATTACTGTGCCTAGGTCAGGGTACGAAAGGGAAAGGACTAGTTGCCATGCTGGCAATATTTGGGCCCTGGGCCTCCATAGTTAAGGAGGCCTCTGGGACCTTGCCCAAATTCTTGATGGATTGCACAAGTGTTAGTAGTGCCCCGACAAGAGTGTGAAGTCTAGAGACTTCCAGTTTCAGTTACTCGAATGGCAGGTGTGCTCCTTTGGAAGTCCGATAGGAGCGGCCTGTGATGTGGTGGACGGGAGGGGTGCCGAACAATTCCAGACACCCCCCCCGGAGTCCTTGGAGGGAACTCCCAGACTAGGGCGTGAGAAGTGCCTCTCCAGAGGCTGCGGCCAAGGGCTTGAGGCTCTTTTTTGCTCCGATAGGTACCGCGGCGGTGGCACCATTGTGGCACCAAGAGGCGTACACCAGACGAGCTAACAAGTGATCTAGCGAAATTACAAAGCTCTCCCTACCTCTGCAGCTGGCATGGAATGAAGTGTGAGTGTTATTTCTCTTTAACTGGCTATGTGGTTAAGCACCCATCCTAAGCCCCGATCTGTAACAATGAAGGGGGAGGGAGTCTGCCCCCCACAACTTTAAATGAACTGTTTAAGTGATAGAGGGGGCTGGAGAAATGGTGGTTCTGGACTGAATCAAATAAAGCACAGACTCAACTAAAGCAACTTTATAAATAAACTTTCACTGACTTTTAAAAACTTTCCCTGAACTGTAAACAATGACTAGTCGGGCAGAAAAGATGGCGATGAGACCGAAGCACTCTCCAGGAACTACAAGATCCACACATCTGGCTGCCAAACCAGAAGTAAATACTGACTTTCCCAATATGTTGGCTACAGCATTGCACCCTCTGTTGGATCAGATGACTAATCTCAATAATAACTTTGAAGCGCTCCAAAAACAGCTGAAAGAGACTAATTTGGTGTAGTGGTTAAGTGTGCAGGCTCTAATCTGGGAGAACCGGGTTTGATTCCCCACTCCTCCACTTGCACCTGGCTGAATGACCTTGGGCAAGCCATAGTTCTGATAAGAGCTGTCCTTGAAAAAGAGCAGTTTCTGTCAGAGCTCTCTCAGTCCCACCTACCTCATAGGGTGTGTGTTGTGGAGAGGGGAAGGGAGAGGACTTTGTAAGCCGCTCTGAGACACCTTTGGGTAGTGAAGGGTGGGGTATAAATCCAATCTCTTCTTCTTCTCTTCTAATTTAAAAACAGAGGAGACTGCAAAATTAGTGGGAAAGGTTGAAACCAAGACAAAAGCAATTAAGCAAAGACTGGAGGTAATGGAGAAAGAGAGGACCTCTGACAAAGACCAGCTTTTAAGACTACAAATGGAAATATCAACTTTTGCTCTGAGATTTTAAGGTGTTCCTGAACAGAAGGGTAAGAATCTGAAGAAAAACATAAGCGTTGGCCCCAATGACAGGTTTAACTGCGGATGTATTGCAAAGCAATATGGATATGATCTACCGGACATATCCAGAATTCATCAAGAAAAAAAACCTTCCTGGGGAGATAATGGTGAGATTTTCAAAAAGATCTACAAGAGATGTGGTGCTCAAGGCCACAAATGGGACAATCCTAAAAATCAAAGATGAAGTAATTAGAATCTTAAAAGGCATACCATTTGAACTAAGAAAGAAGAGGAAACAGTACAAAAACTTAACCAGTTTTTTACAGAAAAACTCCACACCATATAGATGGATAATACCTGAGGGACTTGTCTTCAACTATGAAGATAAAAAAGAAAAGATAGACTCTGTCTTAAAAGCGAAGGTGTTTTTGGAACTGCAACAAAGACCAGTGAATGATAAGAGAACAACAGAGGAACAAGATACGAAAGAAGAAAGCAGCACTTATGGATTGGGAGGTTCGGAATGCATGGCGAGCAGTAACCCTGAAGAGGACTCCGAATCAGAAAAAGGGGCTGTGGCCCCAAAACTCATGAAAGTCCAATGGAATTTCGAGAAAAAGAACTATAGAGGAAATAAATTGAAATAATAGAATTTTAAAAGCTTGAAAGTTTAATTGTTTAAGCTGTACTTACCTGATTTAAATATACAAATACCAGTTTGTAATAGAAGCTGTAAGAAGTAGCTACATTCCATTAACTTTATTATAGAGGGAACTTTGACTAAGCTAATGATTAATCATACTGTATGATCCTTGTGTAGCTTATCTTTTAATTTAGTGTTTTGTAGTGTTGTAGTATTTGTAGTTTGTAGTGTTTGTAGGAGGAACATAATAAAAAAATATAAAGAGGGTGAAGTCTATGCCACAGCCCTGAAGCCCTCCGCCCGCCACAGAACCTCTGTCTTTGTCGGATTCAGTCTCAGCCTACTCTTTTTTAACCATCCCACCATGGCTTCCAGTATCAAATATAGCTGGGTGTCATCAGAGTACTGATGATACCCCAGCCCGAACCTTGGCAAGGGGGCGTATCTAGATGTTGAATAGGACTGCCCTCTGAGAAACCCCACACACTAAGGGGTACCTAGTGGACACCCTCCCTCCCAGAGCCACCCTCTGTCCCCAACCACGGAAGAATGAGGAGAGCCATTTCAAGACAGAAACACCTTACATTGGTTAAATGGATGAGTGTTTAGTTGTTTGAAAATCCACCATTATCACCTGTGTCTGAAGTGGTGTGCCTCAGAAACACTTTTACCATTTCACCCACGGTTTGTGCAGTGGTGGTGGAAAGTGCCGTCAAGTCACACCTTACCCTTTGGCCACACTATTAGTATGAATAGAATAAGGCCTTATGGAGTTCTGTATGCTGCCATGTTTTCTGCTGTCCCCATTTTCTCTTCAAAGCAAAACACTTTTATTTATACCCTGGTATTTTGATTCATGCCCTGGCCTTGAAAGCCCAGGCCAGCACAATCTCATCAGATCTCAGAAGCTAAGCAAGGTCAGCCCTGATTAGTACTTGGAAGGGAGGCCATTGAGGAAGTCCAGGGTTTATATGCAGAGGTAGGCAATGGCAAACCACCTCTATTCACCTCTTGCTTTGAAAACCCTACAAGGCTGCCATCTGTGACTTAATAACACTTTCCGCCATATTCTGGTTTTTCTCATAAGTAGACAAACACCAAGACTGAAGGATAAAGATAAATACATCTAAAGACAGTTTATTTAAGAATTACATATTAAATATTCATATCAGCCTAGACACTTGTTATGCAGGAACACCTTCTAGTATAACTATAGGAGATAGTTCAAGATGGGTAGCCATGTTAGTCTGTCTATAGCCACAGAAAAGAGCAAGAGTCCAGTAGCAGCTTAAAGACTAACAAAATCTGTGGCAGGATATGAGCTTCCGTGAGTCACTGATCACTTCTTCAGATATAGATACACTTGGGGGTAGTAATTGCCATGTTAGTTCTCCTAACTAATTCATTTAAAATAGGCAATTTCCCTTCTACCCTTCACCCTGAGCACTTGCACATAGCCTTGCTTGTATTACTCTGAAGTCTAGCCTGGCTCTTTCTTGGTCTATATCTTGAAGATACTGTGATTTCCCCCAATCAGGACTGCTAGCTGAGCACATTAGAATAAGGACACCCATGCATTGCACCAGGAAGAACCTATTTCTTTCTCAGCTGGCTCTATCAGGGTCCTCTTCCCCCAGTATCCATATTTCTCTCAAGTTCTTCCACTGCTGTCCTCTTCTTCATCTCTTTCTGTTGCCCTCTCCACCGATAGCTATGTCTTCCACTTCATGCTCCTTGAACGATTCACCACCTGACCCCAGCTCTCTTTTATTCCCTGCAGCCAGACTGTTCAAATAATTAAAAGTTCACTATTTCTCATACCCTCATTTCATTGGTCCTGAAGGCAAATGATACGTGGTTACATCATCCACTAGTTGATCCATCATAACCCTGACCAGTGAGAAGTGACCCATTTTGAATCCTGTCCCACGTAATTATGAGAAGGACTCACAGAAACTCTCAAAGAGGAAACCATTCCCTTGGCAACAGTAACTAGGCATCAGTGCCACTGCTTGGTAGGCTGTTCAAACTCTGTAGCTTTACTTTCCGCACACACACACATCTACTTGCACTAACCTCATAACATTGCAATATCCTAGGATAAGACTTACTTGGCTACTAATTTTGCTCCTTTTCTAAATTACTACATGCCTTGCCTGGATGGAACCTCTGCTATAACGTTTTATCTACCTGAAAGTTGTTCTGTTTAAAAATAAATTATTGTGAAATCCAGGGCCGACATTGTCATATGCTTTTACACACAGCCTGTAGCCATTTTTTTCTTTACTACTACTAACTATAAAAGATCACCTTTAGTGTAGTAAGGGTAGCCCTCTGAGATGAATTGGGACAACCATCTCTTAAAGCTTGGGCTTGGTTGAAGGCTTCCCCCCTTAAAGTTAAAACTATAGACTCCAGCACCCAAAAGGGCTACCCTGGCTTTGTCAGAAAGGATTCTTATGTTTCCCACTGGGATAAACTTGTTGAGCAATGACTACAGCTCCTAAATGTTTCCTTGGACTCCCTGTATTCAGTTACCAGACTGAGAACTATTAAGAAATTTCTATTTAAGTATGATTACAACAATACAATCTGTAGACCACAATGTGTTTGTTCTACTCAATTTTCTAGCATTTTTCCACCTGGAGAGCTTCCTGATTACTGTTCATATGTTGACTGTTCCTCGCTATGGGTATGCCTTTATGTTGGCATGCCTTAATGCCCTACCATCTAGAATTTTGCAAAGGGGGGGTATCTTAAAATAGAGTATGTAACTGTTGTGCAGGAAGTGAAACACCCTGTATCACGTGACCTTTGAATGTAATTACTTTTCTGAGCCTAGAAATGTTCTAATTCTTCCTTTGCTCCAAAAATATAGATCATATGGAGACATAACCTCTTTTATTAGAAGATAATAGCAGACCTATCATTCTTTTAGCTGCTAAATGTTATGTATCTCTGATTGATTTTCACAGCCATTTAAATAGGGTCTAGCTTTTTCTGCATTTTAGTCATCTGCTTAGAATAAGTTAAGAAGCAGTATGAGGTAGACAGATATATCACCTTTTTTATAAAGAGCTATTCCCCTTTTCTCTCTTGAATTTCCTTTTTGCCTTCTCCTGGCAGTGCCTGCAGTTTGTCCCCTTTCCTTGCCTCCTATTCCCCTATTCATCTTTTTCTCCCCCCCATCAGCCTCTAGTGTCCTCATTCACCTATACCATTTCCTGTTCCTCTCCCCCATCTCAGCTTCCCCTTTTTACATTATCTGCTCCTCCCCTTCGGCTTTATCTTCCTGGCCTCCTATAATTTATATTTAAGTCTCTTTCCTCCTCCTCTATGCATACACGAAAAGAGGCTCATCGGTGTTGATTGTGTGTTGCCTAGCAACCCTCAAAATGGCCACAGAGACCTCCCTATGTAGTCTCATGAGATCTCAGTGGCACATTTTTTTTAAGAAGCAGGCATTTCTTCTATGATTTTTTAGTCTTCCTAACCCCCAATGTTTGCTTGTTTCCAAACTGTATTTTTCTGCAAACCGGGAGCTTTCCCAGTCTCCCCTGTCTATTCTCGTCCTCACTGTATGGATTTTTGATCCACACTCTGTGGCCCAGAGTATATATAATTGGAGAGAGAGAAAGACATTTAAAGAAATATCATTTGAGTGATGGCGAAAATGCTAAAACAGTGTTTCTAAATTCTCCCCATGCCTTCCCCATTAGGGGGAAAAAAAGTGCTGTACTTCTACAGTCAAAATGTGCTGGTTGATTTTACCTTGATAGCATGAATACATAATTTGGCCCATGAATTAATACGCTAATAATACCTCTTCTGGCTCTATTTCAGTACTCAGGAACATGGCGCTCTTTGCCTCCATAAGTACCCTCCAGAGCACTCCAATTTTCCTCTTACCTCTCTGTCGCTTCCGCTTGATAATGCTGCCTGCAGACTGGCACCTGAAGGGTTAAGTCATTCACTCAGAAGGATGAGGCAGTGATGCACTGCTGTGTTCAATTAAGATTTATGGAGAGCGCTGTTAATGGGCAGCAGTCAAGGACAATGGGAGGCTGTGTTTGGAAATGAAGTAGATGGAGAAAGTAGACAGGGTCACACTGAAGGTGCCTTGCATCTAGAATGAAGTGAACAGAAGGTGGGGGAGATTGAATAAAGTTTAAAAATGTGTTTATTACCAGTACATGGTGCCGCTCTGCCACCCCCACCTCATACATCTACCTGAGTATATCCTTATGTCTTACTTTTTTAAAAAAAGTTTATTCTATATCTACTGAAAATCTGAGTGATTAAAGACAGGACGTCTAACTTCAGTACTCTCAGGGCCCCCAAAATTCTCCAGATAAGAACTCTGGTGCCAGAACAAGCCAAGCTCTCAGATTCTGTAATGAAGTTGGCATCATGAGCCAGGTGGAATGTGAAATCACGGACTCTGGTGATTAATGCACTTCCAACCAGTCCCCCCTTTCCCCTGCGAGTGGCAGATTGGCAGCCAAATGCTTGTACAGATGCAGTGTTGTATTTCGTTTCACCTAAAATTGTAAGCAAGCATATTTAGCCTGAGCTTAAATTTGGTGAAGCCAGATCAGATTGCTGTGGAGCACTGGAATGGTCACATAGTCATCAATAGATTAATGGATACCATCATCTCCCATCGTGGTCAAGCAGATAAGCCAACTAGCTTTTTCATTCAACATTATTGGAATTATCTGGACAATGTATATAAACTGCCTTCTCTCTCTCTCTCTCTCTCTCTCTCTCT
>NW_015165835.1:238825-239955 GCF_001447785.1 Gekko japonicus | reverse complement strand
TTCGCAACGCTCTCCCTATCTATCTCTCTCTCTCTCTCTCTCTCTCGTAGTCTTGCATTTGTGTGTGTTTTTGTGTGTGTGTGTGTGTGCTCATGCCTAGAAGTCATGGTGACCTCTGGTGACTCCTACTGGGGCATGGAGGCTGTTCAGAGAAGTGGCTCGATAGCCTGCCGCTGCCTCCTGACCCTGGCATTCTTTGGAGGTCTTCCATCCAATTACTTGCCAGGGTCGGCCCTGCTTAGCTTCCGAGATCTGATGAGATCGGGCTTGCCTGGGCTATCCAGGTCAGGGCAAACTGCCTTCTCTTGATTAGCCCAGTGCATGGTAGGGAAGTAGCTCCACTCCACAGACCAGCCATGCACTGAATAACAGTGGAGTTGAACATGTGAAGCTATCTTTTATTGCGTCAGACCCTTGGACTGCTAAGGTCATTATTATCTATTCTGGCTGGCAGTGACTTACAGTTGTACAACATATCCCATTGGAAAATGCCTTGGCTGTAGGGATGCCAGCTGTCAGGTGGGACCTGGGGATCTCCTGGAATCACAGCTCATCTCCAGACTACAGAGATCAGTTCCCCTGGAGGAAATGGATGCTTTGGAGGGTGGACTCTATGGCATTTTACCCTTCTGAGGTCCTACCCAGGCACCACCCCCAAATCTCTAGGAGTTTCTCAACCTGAAGCTGTCAACCCTACCCCACCCCCCCATCCCTGGGAACTGTACTTTGGCTGCTAAGGCTGTTTCTGGTCTCTATATGAGGCAAACATCTTCGTAGTAAATAAATATATTAAACAGTGGGCATTTCAGTGAACGACACGCTTTTGTCTTTTCCAAATGGCTGCCTCCAGGGAGTTCATTTGCGTAAAGTGTTGTGTCCCGGCTTCCTCCCACCATAATTCAGAACAAAGGCAGCAGGCCGGTGCGATGCACGCATGGCATTTTACATTCATCGCAGCGTTTGCTTGTCAGCGGCGGCACACGTATTCACAGCAATGCTAAAGACCGAGGTGAGGTGTGCTGGAAATCTGTAATCATTTTACACACTCTCTAGTTGCTTCACCTGTTCTGTAAAGGATGTCAAACTTCCAACCAAGCTGCGGTGGGAAAACAACTTGCTACATCAGCAGG
>NW_015165835.1:220263-238712 GCF_001447785.1 Gekko japonicus | reverse complement strand
CCTCATCCTCATCATCATCATCATCATCATCATCATCATCATCATCATCATCATCATCATCATCATCATCATCATCATTATTATTATTATTATTATTATTATTATTATTATTATTATTATTATTATTATTATTATTATTTCTGGCTACTGAGCACTGTGCCTAGTTGCCAAGAAGTCCAGAGGGAACGTGCCTGAGAGGGCTTCATCCCTTTTTAGCCCTACGGCCTGTCCCAGCCACAGTGTGGAGGAAAGACAGCTTCATTTATTATCCTTCTCCGTATCAGTACATAGA
Source organism: Gekko japonicus (assembly GCF_001447785.1). NCBI lineage: Eukaryota > Metazoa > Chordata > Lepidosauria > Squamata > Gekkonidae > Gekko > Gekko japonicus. Next base: position 238,420 of record NW_015165835.1, on the reverse strand, counting down.
GCCTAATCTAGTCCTAATGCAGTCATCATCGTTACCTTCCAATATAAAACTGAACTGGTTTTATTCTATTTTACCAATGCATGGGATTTCAGCACAGGGGTAGAGAGATGCCACTCTGCACCAGTGTTCCCTCTAAGCTGAGTTAGTGTGAGCTAGCTCACAGTTTTTTAGCCTCCAGCTCACACATTTTTGTCTTCGCTCAGGAAGGATGGTTCCAGAGCAAACTAATTTATGCAGGAGCCAAATCACTTGCTCACATCTTTAATGCCAGTAGCTCACAAAGTAGGATTTTTGCTCACAAGACTCCACAGCTTAGAGGGAACATTGCTCTGCACCCATAAATAGGAATGGCCAAGGACAGGGTTTTTTTTTACTGAATAACCAAAGTTCAAGCATTGTGCAACACTGGGTCTTTTTTATTTCTATGAGCAGCTCTAAACATTTCTCCAGGTCTCCACCCACCCCTGTTCAGCTGATCTCTAACTTATTAACCAATAAGGAAGATCCTTGCTGTCTTTTTGGTGCAAAGTCCCATCCAATCAAAGGGTGAGCTTTATTAGAATATGGGTCGGGGCTGTGGCCCTATAGAATCAGCTACTCTACAAGGCCTTTCCATGTAGACCATGCACAACTGATTTTTTTTTTATTCCCCTTTAAACTTGCTTATAAAATGTAGCTGATCAGGGTTGCGCTGTAGTGTTTTGGGGATGCAGTCGGATGGAAGCCTTCGCAGAGCATATGCAATTTTCTGCACACACTTTGAAAAGGAGTTGTCTCATACGTTGTATAGGAGGGAAGGTGACATGGTGAAGCCTGATCTCATCAGATATCAGAAGCTATGCAGAGTCCGTACTTGGTTGGGAGGACCATCAAGGGAGACTCTGCAGGGGAAAGCAGTGGCAAACTGCTTCTGCTTCTCACTTTCAGGATGCTGCCTCTTCCTCCAGCCACGACCGCCTTGGTTAGTGAGATCCCCTCTTATTTTGGACTTAGTTGTTTGAATAAGCACCCCCATTTACAGCCTAAGTGCCAAGGGGATCTGAAACTCGGGGAGTCTCAAAAAGGCATCTGGGTACAGCCATGACATTGAAAAATCCCAGAAGAGGAAGGGTGTGCTAGAAGTGTGCAATAGGGTTGCCAAATGGTACTCACCTCTCTGGCGGGGGACTCCTGCGCGGCTCCTGGAGCGCGTACACGCATGCGCTGCTTGCATGTCACAGGGAAGTGACTTCATGATGCTGGCACGAGTTTTCCCTTGTATGGCCGTGGCCCCGCCCCCAGCGTGCCCGGCGTCATAACGTCACTTCCCTGTGACATGCACGCTGGGACAGGGTTCCCCCCGGGGCCCGATTCCCCGGCGTCTTGGAATGGGCCTCTGGGGCGGGGGGATTTCCGCCCTCCGGGGGGATTTGGCAGCCCTAGTGTACAATATCCCCCAGCTCAGCGGTCTCAATAACAATAAGACTTCTCAATAAGACTTCACTTCCTTATCGATAATAAAAGACTTTTCAACACTGGAGTATCCTGGCATATCCCACAGGTGTCTGCCCAACCCAAGGAAGTTGCTATTTCATTAACCAACCCTTGGTTCCTCTTTTTACCCAGTCAAGAAGGGCACTCAGTCATTAATTTGTGCTCCATCTTGTTTCAGGAGCTATCTTGACTCACCCAAACCTTTGTGTTAATGCAGATCCAGCTCACTTCACCCAGGCCCTTTATACCTATGCAGATTTCATTCTCAATAGCCTAAACAAGGTATTTTCCCCACTTCCCCACCACCACCGAGGTTTGACAGCAGTTGACTTTAAAGCAGCCAGTGAGGTTCCAACTTTTCATCTTGATCCAATCCAAAGACAAGAAGGCCCAAATCCCACCTACCATGGGGATCTTCTGTCCATAAAGGAGGGACCCTCATGCCCTAGCAAGTTGTTCCTCGGCTGGTCAGAACTATGCTTTCCTTCTGAGAACCCCTGCGGCACTTTGTAGGCTTTTCTCTTTGCTTTGCCAACTCCTTGCTCTGCTCCTTGGATCTCAGCTCTGTCTGCCCCTGGACCTCTCCAGAGCTCAAGCCCTGGATTCCCTAAAACCTCCCAGTTTCCTACCTTTTACAAGTGTGCCCTCTTCTTGGTGTGTATGTGTGGGTGTGGGTGGTTACATAGGGAATTAGTTCTCAGGTACACAGTGGCGGTTCCTTAATTTTTTTATTTGTTTTATTTTATTTTGTAAATGATCAGAGGTCATTTCGGGGGGAATTGCGGGGGATCGCAGTTCCCCCGGGTGAGGTACGTGGGGTGGGGCACATGACGAAGCCCCGCCCCCTGCTTCCAGCCGCCCCGCTTCCGGCCCTCATTCAGCCAGGAGGAGGCAGGAGAAGAGGGAGGGTAAGTTGCTTCCTCCCTGCCTCTCCCCACCCCTGCCTGCCTGGGGCCAGGGAGGGCCTTCGCAGGGCTTCCTTGCACTCCCGCCGGCCTTGCAGGTCCACCGCCGGGCCCCTCATGGGGCTCGGCAGTGGAGCTACAAGGTCGGCGGCGGCCGGGAGCATTGGGGGAGGGGTGTGGGGCCTTATGACACACTTCCGGTGATGTCAGGGGGTGTGGCCTTATGACACACTTCCGGTGATGTCAGGGGGTGTGGCATATGCTAATGAGTTATGCTAATGAGTTCCCCTAGCTCTTTTTCTACGAAACAACCCCTGTATACGATAAAAGTGTTCATGTTTACAATCACTCTCTCTTTTACTCTCCATTGAACATGTATGCTGATGCTGATGATGATGATAATGATAGCAGACAGGCCACCTGAAGGCAAAGGAGAGATGCATACTGGACCACTCTATCAGTACCTGATTTGCTGCTTAGTACTGGACAACATTCAGGGAAGCAGGTCTAATTTTGTGGATCAAAAAGATGTGGGACTCCTCTTTTAAGACAGGTCTGAAGACATCCTCACAGAGTTAACACAATATCTAGAAAGAAGGAGGGGGGGGGAGATTATATTTTGAAGGAAAAGATTTCTTTTTGCTGTGACAGAATAGAAAGCTGCCTGCTACATTAAATCAAGACAAAACTGCCTTGGAACATAAAGCCAAGCAAAAGGCATGGGAGAGGAATGCAGAGATAACTTTGACTACACACCTTTTAGGAGATATGTATTGGAAAGGATTTCAGACGCTGGGAATGAAAGTTGTTGTGCCATTTTATTGTGTCTGCAGAACGATAAGGTATATGAATGGTTATCAGAGGCTGCAGGAAAGATGTCCTGTGGGTAGTGAATAAGAAAAAAAAAGAATGTTAATATCTGGACTTGGAATGAAAGAGCAAGAAAGCTGCTCAAACGTATGGTGCCTCAAAATAGATTTTTATTCCAATGTGAAACACTTTGGTCTCTTAATGTTTTGGGGGGAGGCTGTTGGTGGACCTTGATATGAATGGATTCTTATCCACTGAGCAGATATCTGGTGGACCTTCTGGTAGAAAGTCTGTAAATCCAGGGTGTGGAATTATAAAATTGTTCTCTGTTGCAGGGTGGGTGCAAAGTGGTTCCCTGCCCTTGCAGAGATGGTAGACTATTCGGAGGCTGATGGATCCCATGAGATTCCAAGAGACACTGAGGATTTTGAGGGCTTGAGCTGTGACTCTGGTGATGCCGCAGGTTCTTCGCACACTCAAACAAAATCTCAGCTCCATAGTTTACTCTAGAACTGGCTAACCTGAAAATGGTTGTTGGACATCTTGGGCCAATTCTAGAGTTCATGATAAAACCTAAGAGGTGGTGGTGACAGTGGAAAAAGAAAGCTTACCACACTGGCCTAGTGGTTACAGCGTCAGACTAGGATCTGGGAGATATGTTCCTGAACCAGCCCCTGCTCTGCGATAGAAGCTTGCCTGGTGACTTTGGGCCAGTCACACCCTCTCAGTCTAGCTTACCTCACTAGGTTGTAGCAGGAAAAAAATGAAGGGGAGGACAATAATTTTACTTGTGTCCCCATTGAGGAGAAAACCAGGGTACACATGAAGTAAATAAAATACAATCAAACTTCTCCTCTACCACTGCATCACTGAATTGCATCCAGCACAATTATTTAAGGCAGTTGGAAATTGACACAATCTGGGAATAAGCCCCTTAATGATAGATATCTGATATTCAGCGGTGATGTTTTTGTGAATTTCCTTGCCAAAGAAATTTTTCAGATCCACTCTGAATTTTATGCTGATTTATCAGTTCTACTACATGGTCTGTTGTTCAGATGATGAGTGATGCCAACAGAATGGAATTCATGGAGCTCCAGTCCTTACCCAATTTGATTTTGCTTAATAATTCAGCCTCAACTAGACAGACAGACAGACAGACAGAATTCCATGATCAGATCTCACCTCTCTTCAGGGGCAGATCTACTATGAAACTAATTAAGCTTGAGCTTCAAGGCCCCTAATCCTTGAAGGGCCCTGAAGCAACTTTTTTTTTTTAATGATTGAATTTTTCAACAACATTGATGGAGTTTTTTTTAAGTGTTTGTTATTATAATAAGGCTATTTTGGTGACTCATAACTCATAAGCCAATGGGTTGAAGGACTTAGTATTGACCTTAGAATATGCTCTAATGCCCATTTCATATGGCCTCAAAATGCCCCTGTAATTGGTTAAATTTCAAAATTTCCTCAGGGGCTTGCAGCAACCAAACCCTCAGCTGTATGGGCTCATTGTTGCTGGTTGAGAAGGGCCCCCCATAACAGTTCAAGCTTCAGGTTCCCATAAATGTAAGTCCGCCACTGCCTCTCTTTAAGCTTTGTTTAATAGCAGGGTGGGGGGGAGGACTGGATCAGGGTCATCACACTGGAAAGTAGGAATGATCTCTTTAGCCCCATATGCAGATGATACAACTCTAATGGCAGAAAGTGAAGAGGACCTAAAAGGCCTCTTGCTAAGGGTGAAAGAGGGGAGTGCAAAAGTTGGCTTGAAAACTCAGCATCAAAAAAACTAAGATCATGGCATCCGGCCCATGAGGGTGTGACTGGCCCAACAAACGTTTTCCTGATAGAAATGGCTTCCTCCAGCAAGCCACTGTTTGCAAGGAAAATATGAATGCACCTGTATGTGTTCTGATCAAGGCAAATAATAGTTTGTGAAAATGGTGCACAGGGGAAGTGTTGAGGGAAATGGCTAACCCCCTCCCGAATGCTGGTTCTTGATCAAATTTGAATAGAGATTTGAACAGTGGTTAGACTGTTTGTTTGTTTGTTTGTTTGTTTATTTATTCCCTGCCAAAGCAGGGAGACCCAGGTTCAAATCCCTACTCTGCCAGGAGAAGTTGCTGGGGTGACCTCGGTTTGGTCACACATTCCCAGCTTTTCCTACCTTACAGGTTTATTGTGAGAATAAAACAGAGGAGAGAAGAATGATGGAAGCCACTTTGGGTCCCCATTAGGGCAAAATCTGAGGTATAAATGAAATAAGATGCAATAATCCTCTCTCCTCCCCATTCCTTTATAAAAATTAATTTAAACAGGTAGATCCCCAACGTCTTGCTGTAGTAGGTGTTTTTTAAGGTTTTTATTGAAAAATTAACATCAGATACAAAGACAAACCAGTGACAATAAACTGTCATAAACATGTGCGTTCATAGTAAATAATCAAGTATCAATTAATTAACATAACTCCATTGCATATTAGGCAACACACCCCTAATGTAGCCAATCCTCCAAGAGCTTACAGTAGCCTCTGTAAGAAGAGCTCTGTAAACTCTTGGAGGATTAGCTACATTAGGGGGGTGTCGCCTAAAGGAGTTCCTGCTGCAAAAAGAGCCCTAAACATCTATTACACAATTCTTATCAAAATGGTCTTTGTTTTGAGCGATAACATTTAAAACAGGGTACCAAAAATTACAATAACCAAGAGAGGCAGAGTAAGAGTCTTTATTCGAGGTATGTATCAGTATCCTTTCCATTGTGAGATGATCCCATATGTTCCTGTACCAAGTCTTAAGAGCTGGGGGCGAGGGAGATTCCCAGGAGGAGGCAATTGCAGACTTTGTAGTGGTACATAATATAGGAACCAAACCTTTCTTAACTTTGGAAATTTGGGGATCATCCCGCAAGTTTAGCAACAGTGAGCCAGGGTGTAATGGAATAGAGAGGCCTGTGGTGATAGAAATTTGGTCTTGAAGAAATGACCAAAGATTTTAGATGAGAGGGCAGGACCAGCAGCAGTAGAGAAAGGAACCAGGAGACCCACACCTTTTCCAACACATGGCTGAGTAGGATGAGTTCATATGGTGAATCTGCAGTGGAGTACCATACCAGCGAACCGTGTTAATGGATAAACTTAATGTTAATGACCTTGGAACGGTTAATAGAGGCATTCCAAATAGATGACCATTGGCTATTGGATATAAAAGAAAGGCCTTCCTTATGCTTTAGTAGTTTGACATTCAGTGTGTAGTGAATTATTCCTTTCATTTCTTTTCAAATGCATGAATCTCACTTATCTGAATCTGTGACAAACTGTATTTAAATTTTATTGTAATTTTTCAGCATCAAACCACTTTAATCCAATAGTTCTCACTGGCAATGTTTCAGTACCCCCCCCCACACACAAAATAATATGTTTCTTTAAAGCTTACAAATTCTTTTTTTGTAATTTTTAACACAGTTCTGTAACATTATGAAGTACTAGACCTGCATCTGGTATCCTTTTCCCATTGCTTGAACAATGCTGTCCTTAAAAGCCAACTAGTTGTAAGAAATCTGAAATGAAAAGTAATAAACTGAGGGAAAGGAAATGAAAATTGTGTCGAATAACAAAAGTTACCTTTCACAATATTGGATCTACTGACTATTTCTTATTCAAATAGCGGGAAATGCTCTGACAAAAAGAAGTGAAATTAAAACCTAAGCTTACACAACTAGTAAAATATAGAAATGCCGGCAAATAGACTTGAACAAATTTAATGAGTCTCTTATATTTGCATAAGTTTTACTTCTAAAAAGCCCAGTAAAGTGAAGAATGTATAAGGCATTTTTCTCAGACTGATCAATCATACAAGAAATCAAAGAGAAAAAATGAATTTGTGCGTGGAACTGCTGTTCTTTTTTGCAAGAAGATTGTTTTCTTAATTTTCTTCCAAGACATTCTTTCGGAGAGATAAGGATTTGCACAATGCTTCGGGTGGTGAAGAATGGGAAATGTTAAACACCTGGCAGTAGAAGACAGAAAAAATGTAATGTTTTTTTGAGAAAACCATATGAATGGAGTAGGGCTGGGATTTGCAGAGCAAGCTAATATTTGGGGGGCTTTCATGGTCCAGCTTTATTGTTTGACGAGCAGGTTGGTCAATTGGCCCAGAGTCCCTTCTGCCTGTTGGAAGTGAAGTCGCTGTCCCCTGCCTCGACCTCCAGACTTTGTGGCAAGACGGACAGATAGCTAGATAGTCACGCTGACCTTTCCTTCCTGTGTTTACTCTCCTGTCACTATCCCATTGATATGTAGAATGGAGACCTCAGGGAGCAACTTCCTTCCTTCCCTTCCTTCTCTCCCCAGAACTTCTCTCTCCTTCCTCCTGCACACACCAAGAGGGAGGACACGCTGTCCTCATTGTGGCACCATGAAGCAGATGGCCCTCTTGACATCGGCTTCCATCTTTAGCTAGTAAGCTTAGTACTCTATCCTATCTCTCATCTTTCCTATTCAGATTGTAGTTCTCGAATAAAGAGACTAGTATTAGTCTGCTACACTGAAAATGTGGCTCTGTGTCCCTTTGCGGCACTCTGAGCTTTGTTACCCTGGTTGGATGTGCTCCTGCGCTAGAAGCTTTACACACGGTGCGCCAGAAGCTTTACACCATGAGAGCCAGTTTGGTGTAGTGGTTAAGTGCACGGACTCTAATCTGGGAGAACCGGGTTTGATTCCCCACTCCTCCACTTGCACCTGGCTGGATGACCTTAGGGAAGCCGTAGTTCTGATAAGAGCTGTTCTTGAAAAAGAGCAGTTTCTGTCAGAGCTCTCTCAGTCCCACCTACCTCACAGGGTGTCTGTTGCGGGGAGGGGGAGGGAAAGGAGTTTGTAAGCCGCTCTGAGACACCTTTGGGTAGTGAAGGGCAGGGTATAAATCCAGTCTCTTCTTCTTCTCTTCTTCTTCTCTGTTAAATAGTCAGTGCTTACTGGACTAGCTATACCAGCTAACCTAAAACTGTCAGTTCCATTTAGTTCACTGACTCTCTCCTTCCTTAGACTCAGCCGATCTGGTCCCACTGTTCCATGCTTTTGCAGCCTCACGGTTGGATTACTGTAAAGCACTTTCCATTGGGCTGCCTTTGAAGACATCCTAGAAACGGCACCTGCTTAAAAAATATGGCAGCCTTATTATTGTCAGGGGTTAGCCAATGGGAACGTATCTCTTTTAATTTAAAACAGCTCCATCGGCTGTCCATTTGTTTCTGTATCTAATTCAAGGTACTGTACTATTGTTTGGCCGCGTTCTACTTTGGATAACGGTGAAAAATGGCCCATGGGAGGCACTTTTGGTTTTGTGACTGTTCGGGATTTAATCAATTTGTGTATGACCTTTGAGGCTCCTTACGACAGATTTATCTGAAGGACCATGCCTTCCTGTGTATCCTGATGTGCCAACTACATTCCTCAGGCTACTGCTTAATGGCTATTCGTCCACTTGAAGTAGCTCACCTGGCATCAACCAGAACCCGTGTCTTCTCCATAAGAACATTTGTGTGTGTGTGTGTGGAATGGGCTCCCTGAGGAGATGAAGAGGGACAACGTCTCTAGTAGGGATGCTGTAAATTTCACCACAAACACATTCAAATGTCAAAATTACTGTCAGATGTGAGCTGATCACTCAGTCTGTTTGGTTTGTGCTGAGCATCTGCAAAGCTTGCCAAATGTCAGGTCTCCCAGTTAAGACACTCTCCACAAGACACTTAAGCAGTGGTAGTTTATTGAGATACGCTTACTTTTGGAAACAGGCTCTGTGTCAGAACTGAGAAAAAGCACAAAAAATCCTCAGTTATAGGAAAGACAAATAATACCCCACATCTCATGCATACGTCATCATCCAGTAGGGCTGCCAAGTGGGGGCAGGGGGCGGGGAAACCCCCGCTTTGGAGGCTCGATTTCTGCCACGGCGGAATTGGGCCCCGGGGGGAACTCCGCCCCCGAAGCTGCGTCACCAGAGGTGACGCAGCCACGTCACTCACATTGGGGGCGTGACCTAGCTCATTGGGGGGAATGGTTCCCCCCGATGATCTGGGCCACGCCCCCAACGTGAGCGACGTAGCACGTCACTTCCTGTGATGTGTTACCAGCACGCGTGCAGCGAGAACTCCCGAAACCCGGCGAGGTTCCCCCGCTACGAAGGGTGAGTACACTTGGCAACCCTATCATCCAGCCCTAGGTCACTATGGCAACCCTGACAGATCTATGGCACCTTATCTACATCTTAGCATGGCAGAAGAGTCTCCAAGGTCAGCTCCCATGGGAACGGGCGTTGGGGCACAGCTTAAAGAATTGGTCATGGCTTCCACAAGCATTCACTCCCAACACCCCATGTACTCCCCTCAAGAATCCCCCCCCCATATTATGGCAAGCAGTGAAGTGAATTGTAAAGAAACGGAAACTGAAGCTTGACACCAAAACGATCTGTGGTTTTCTCAAAACTGTGAATGTGCGAAGACACCGGCCATTCCAACTGATCAGCAGTCACTGGCATCACTAAGGCCTACTGAGATGAACACCAAAGGAGAGGGTTTTATTGAAATGCACCATGTATTGATGACTGATTTATAGGATTTGTGAGTGATCTAATTGTCTCTTTAAACAGTTGCCTGCTGAGCAAAGCGGTTGCACAGCAAGGCTTAGGGGTAGGAGGACTCAGTTGGGCTGTGTGAGAACCACAGTTTCCCTATTATGCTTTTCAATATGATTGTAAGATGCCGTGAGTAACAGTAAAAGTGGGATATAAGTATTTGAACAAATAAGTAGTTTGGTCAAGTTGGTAACATTTAAGCAACTTCCTGTTTGTTAGGTTAGGCAGGGTTCTGACAGTGATTGTTCCACCTCTGTTATACTTGATCTGTAAATTTGCTATATTTCACTAAAAAAACCCACCAAAGAAGACAGCAAGTGTCCCCCCCCCCCAAGTGCTGGCATGTTTTCTAAGGCTCAGTGCGGGGTGATGGTCCGATGCTGGGTCTACCAATATAGTGGACTGGGATGGGTAAACCTTTTCTCCAGAGGCCAGGTCTTCCAATATAGTGGAAAAGGGAGGGTAGACCTGTTTTCCAGAGACCTGATCTACCCCCATAAAGGACTATATTTTCTGTAATGAAGTTTGACTTGATTCTGTTTTCTCTTATAATGTTTAAATTATTGTTAAAATATAGTTTGAATTAGTTTAAAAGAATTCATTTTGAGATTTTTACAAGGTTAGGGAAATAATCTTCTAAGAAACTAATTTATGCGATCGTCAAATGTAGAGCTGCTCACAACTTTAATGCTACTAGCTTTTTGCACTCGCAAAGTAGAATTTTTGCTCGCAACACTGTGGAGCTTAGAAGGAACATTGGTGAGAATGCACATGCACAAAAAGCCAGTTGGGCTGTACTGTATGGCGAGGAAGGAATACAGGGGAACAGATCACTAGACGTATTTATTAATTTAATTTATACCCTGCCTTTCTACCCAACGGGGACCCAAAGTGATCTACTTCAACAAACCTGTGAGATAAGTTAGGCTGAGACTGTGTATGTCTTCTGCCACCTAGTTACAACCCCAAGTGTCCTCTGAGGACCCCCCAAGAACAGTCTTGGTGGGGGGAGTTTGAGGTCTGTAGGAAGGGCAGGCCAGCAACAACAAGACTTCCCCTTTCTGCCCATGGAAATCCTGTCTGCCATCCAAGGCTTCATCCCTTGGATTTTTCAACCATTTTTTTAAAATTGTTGTATTACATGTTTGATATTCAGTCTCATTGTATTTTATACAGTTTGGTGGAGTGGTTAGAAGCATGGACTCTAATCTGGGAGAACTGGGTTTGATTCCCCACTCCTCCACATGCAGATGCTGGGTGACCTTGGGCAAGCCACAGTTCTGTCACAGCTGTTCTCTCAAGAGCAGTTCTCTGGGAGCTTTCTCAGCCCCACCTACCTCACAGGGTGTCTGTGGTGGGGAGAGGAAGGGAAGGAGATTGTAAGCCCCCTCTGAGACTCTGAGTAAAGGGTGGGGTATACATCCAATCTCCTCCTCCTCCTGAGAGCACCGCCCCCTAGAGTCAGATCTGACTGGCTTTCAAGCAAGGGAAACCCTTTAAATGTTTGCTGTTCACTCATTAGAGATGTGTATATCAGCACATAAAAATGGGTGTTGTCAGTCTCATGTATTCAGTATTAGATTACTATCCTGGTGCACATTTACCATCATGTTGATTAATTTCAAGGCATGATATTGGTTTTAAACTGGTTTGGGTTGATTCATTTCAAGGGCTCCGATCGTACACAGAAGTTGCCGTAGGATACTCACATATGTCGGGTGGATTTAATGGGCGTGATCACACCAGCACATCTGGCAAGCGTCGCACACCCGCCATCGCACCCCGCCGAAGATCTGTAGTTCAAAGCTACTGCAGAAACACCAGTATTATCCACTGCAGAAACACCAGTATTATCCGTTTGCGATGGGCCACAGATGGACGTCCTTCATCTGATTGCTCCAGCGCCGCATGAAGCGCGCTGGAAACATGCACCGACAAAACGCTACTCCCGATTCCTTGCCGTCGCATCTGATCGCGTTCGGCCGGGTCACAAGTGTGGCGGAGTGAAAAGCTACGCCTTCCCCCCCCCCGTGTTCTCTGGCCAGTGTGACCGGGACCAAAGTATGTTATCAGTTCTAAGGGAGGGAAGGTGACATGGTCTAGCCTGTTCTTTTCATTATCTTGGAAACTAAGCAGATTCTATGATACTGAAATGGGAGATCACCAAGGAAGGCTCTGCAGAGGCAGACAATGGCAACGCACCTTGCCTTGAAAGCCCCTTGCTGTGGTTGCCCCAAGTTGGTTGCGACTTGATGACCCTTTGGTGCATACATATTGATTCTAAACTGGTTCTGCTCATCATTTCAAGGTATGTTATTGATTCTGAACTGGTTCTAGGAGTCATTTTGGCAAGCAAGGAACACTTAGGAGATTACTTACAACTGTGGGCCAAACAGTGAAAATTACTTGCCTAATAGATCACCCGAGAATATGAAAATAGCAGTTTGTTAATAATAATATTACCACTTAGCTTGAAAGGATTTATTTGGAGTTTAATTACTTTACATTCCCATCTCTATGCAGAGCGTACAATTAAGGCAAGCTCCTAATGGTGCACATTTTAGATTAGAATCCAGTTTTTCATTAGCACATCCATTTGGACCTGTGTTAGAACATTCTTGCAACTTCGAAAGAAGGGAGCTGTCATCAAAGAAAGCTTTCAAAACATGTTTTGACAATTTCCTGTCCCTCCAATATTTTCCTATTATTTCAGCATGTGGAACTTTTGAAAGCTGTGTTTCTGAATGCTAAAATTTGATGTTCATGAATATTAAATTTGGATTGCATTTTATCTCTGGTTTGAATAAGCATAGAATGTTGCCCTTAAAAGCTATTTTATTTGAGAAGGGAGGAAAATTAGATTAAAATGATGGATGAATGTATAAACATTAAGCAGTATACATTCATTAATAGTGGAGTGCACACTACATTAAACAGTATTACTGTAAAATGCTACATCTTGTGTGTGTGTGTGTGTGTGTACATATATCAGCTACTTAACCCATGGATCCAGAAAATATGTGTCTGAATAATCAAATCCCTTGCTGTTTCCCACGCACACTGCTGCATTTTTGCTTCAGTAGGGTTCTTTTTCCTTGGAGGCCATTCTCTCTCTCTGTCTTTGTGGTAGATTTATGATTGCTTTCTGATGCTGGACTTACACTAAAGGTGAGACTTCTAAGTTTGTTCCACAAACAAGCCTAATGTTAGATGGCTGGCATGGGCACAGGAGGAGGGAAATAGTTTCTTGAGGAGAATGCGACTTTTCTTCTTGTTTTATTTGCCTGCTAACTGACATAATGTAAAGTTTCCTGATAACCCCAAATGAAACCCTGAATGTAGTGGTTAGAGCAGGGGTGTCAAACATGTGGCTTGGGGGCTGGATCAGGCCCCCAGAAGGCTTCAATCAGGCCCGCAGGTGAACTGGCTGTCTTCTGCTGCTTCTTCCAGTTCTGCTGCTGCTGCGTCATTATAGGTTTGCAGCTTACAGATACACACCTGAACAGCATACTCAAGATTGTAACAGCACAGACATTTTGATGGAATAATTCAGAGCAAGAGGTGTCAGGTATCAGACACTGTTAAATAAACAAAATATTGCAAGAGCGCTGTTTTAAGCATGTTTTTATTTTAAGTAAAAAAAACCCAACCTTTGTGTTTTGTGTCCTTTATAAAGTTTATATCTCCGCTACCTGGCATTACATTTTATGACACACATGATCCGGCCCAACAAGGTCTCATTTATGTCAGATCTGGCCCCCATAACAAGTGAGTTCGACACCCCTGGTTTAGAGTGTCAGGCTAAGATCAGGAAGACCCAGGTTCATATCTCCACTCCGCCATGGAAGCTTGCTGGGTGACCTTGGACGCATTCTATACTGTCAGCCTAGTCTACCTCATGGGTAGTGTTACTGGGCTGCCTGCTGCCCTTCCACCCCTGTGCACCAGCCTCCACCGTAGCTTAATGGAATGGCGGGAGCAAACATGAGGGGGGGATGACGGTGCCTGGAAGTGATGTCATCTGGAACTGCACCTGGAACCGCACAATGAAATTCTCCACAGTTTCTACCCCCAAATGCTCCCTCCTCCCAAATGCTCCTGGCTGGCGTTCCTACTCACAAGGCGGTTGTGAGAATCAAATGGAGGAGGGGGGGCAATTTAAGCCACTCTGGGTCCCCATTGGGGGAAAAGGCAAAGTGCAAATGAAAATAAAATAAAGTAGCCCTGACCTTGGATAGCCCAGGCAAGGCTGATCTTGTCAGATCTCGGAAGCTAAGCATGGTCGACTCTGGCAACTACTTGGATGGGAGACCTCCTTGAAATACTGGAGGCGGGAGGCAGGGGCAGGCTTTATTCAGTGACCTCTCTGAATATCCTCCAGGTAGGGTTGCCAAGTCAATTTTTCTTACCGGCGGGGGAGCCTCGCCAGGCTCCGGGAGCTGTCCGTTGATGTGCGCACGCACACGCGAAGCCCGCGCAAGCCACCAGCATGTCACCAGAAGTGACGTGCAACGTTGATCACGTTGAAGGAGTGGCCCCAATCGTCCAGTTTCCCTCCGACAATCAGGGCCATGCCCCCAATGTGATTGATGTGGTTGTGTCACCTCTGGTGACGCAGCCACGCTGCACTTCGGGGGGGGGAGTTCCCCCCCGGGGCCCAATTCTGCAGCGGCAGGAATCAGGCCTCTGAAGTGGGGGTTTACCCGCCCCCATTTGGCATCCCTACCTCCAGGCCTGCCCCCAAGCATGCCTCTGGGATTCATGGTGACTCTTCAAGAGGCAGCTGCACTGCTTGAACCGAGAAGCCACACCCCTTCAAGAAGAAAGAGAAGTAGGTCTCCTCAGACATGGGCTGAATCCACTGATCTGTCAACATTTTTAGCTGCCAGTCACCAACCATCTCTGTATTTAGCCACAATTGCTTGCTAACTTTGGCTACTAGCTTAGACTGATCCTTAAAAAAAATACAATTGTTATAAAGCAGAAGACCCACAAGTGCTCACAGAGAGCATTGCATTTTCCCTTCCTCCACTATTTCTTCTTTCGCTTCCCTGAAAGCACCCATAGCTTCTCCCCTTTTCCTGTCCTCTTTTTTCTACCTACCAGCCAACCTATCTTTATTTGTCCCCCTGTCCCTCCCCCTTGCAGCCTTAACCAGGAAAACAATGGTCTGCTTTCCCCGTCTCCCTGTCTCCAAGCTATTTCCTCTTTACCTCCTCCTGGCAACTCCCATATTATCACCTTTCCCTGCTTCTTTTTCTCCTTCCCACCCACCCAACTGCCTCTCTCTCCTCTCCATCTTTGGCTATACTAACATTTATTTCATTCAATTATGCCACACCTTTCTCCATAACGGAATCAAAGCAACTTACATCATTCTCCTTCCCTCCATTTTATCTTCACAATAACCCTGTGAACTAGGTTAGGTGGAGAATGTGTGACCGGCTCACAGTCACCCAGTGTCCATGGCAGAGTGTGGACTTGAACCCAGGTCTCCCAGATCCTATTCTAAAACTCTAACTACTACATCACAGTGGCTTTTATTGGGGGGGGGGGCTGCAGTTGAAAAGTAACATTCAGCTGTGCCTGGACAAGTCAAACAAGTTGGGTAGTAGCAAATCACCTGAACATTGTTGAGTTCTTTGAATTCTCCCTCAATGGCCAAAGCAGCCCTTGAAAGGGTCCTACTCCCTGTGTTTTACTGACAGAAACCAAGGTTTGAAGGCTGGCAACACTTTTGTGGTTACCTAGCAACAGCCACTGAGGGCATTTGCTCCTGGACACAGAATTTACAGAATCTCAGAGTCTGGCCCTGACCTACCATGGCCAATTTCTTCCATCTGATACCTGAGAACTTTCATCCATCTGCTAGCATTGGGAGACTGAGATGGGGGAAATGTTGTACTTTTAAATCAGTTCTGTCCCTCCCACTCCTCCCATCATGGTGCCCAATACTTAAAACAACCAATCTACTAAAAGGAGCAAGTGCATTTTTTTTGTTAGATCCATAGAAAAACAAACTTTTTAATGGCAAATATATATCACCATCATTATCTAATGCCAAAATATAGCTTCCACTAATAGTGAACTGTATAGTCTTGGGGGGTGGGGGTGGTGAAATCATGGTGTTTTATGCAGACTAATATGAGTAATATGAAAGAAAGTATATTAAGCAGTTCTAAAAT
The DNA here is from genome assembly GCF_001447785.1 of Gekko japonicus. NCBI lineage: Eukaryota > Metazoa > Chordata > Lepidosauria > Squamata > Gekkonidae > Gekko > Gekko japonicus. Next base: position 222,421 of record NW_015165835.1, on the reverse strand, counting down.
GAAGCAATTTAACTATCAACACGCTGGACCATTCCACAGGAGTGCTATAACGTCATGCTTTCATTTTGAAGGAAAGATTTTTAAAAACTCATTTTGTGTGCAAAATATTTGGCCTAGACAAATGGAATGCATGGGTCGGATCTATCCAGCTTCCCCCTACCCATCCACCTCATCCCATTCTCCTCCTTACTACTACACTCATCTTCTAAGGCTTTTTGTCCATACAGATTCCATGATCCCCTCCCCTTTTCTGGTGTTCAAAGGGGATCCCTCCTTCCTTTTCACCAGTGTAAAAGCTGGTTAGATCCAATCTTGAATCCCACACTTATTTTGTAAACAGAAAACATGCTGGTAGTCTTATACAGGGTTGCATTGATTTCCAGCAATTGCCCCTGCAGGACTTGGGAGGACCCCTCCCCCAAAGTTGCCCGTACTCTGTAGGAGTGAGTACTGCCACAAAAAAAGCCCTGCTTTTATCTATGCAAAAGAGCACACTTTGGGAGAAAGTATTTGCTCAGACAGTGCTGAAAAGAATGGAGGTCTCTGTGTTAAAATATTTCAAACTGGCCCTCTTCCTGGGTGTAGATACAACTATGGGCCTGTTTCGACACAACACAGCAGTGCAAGATGAGCAAATGCTCACAGCAAAGATGCTGGTGCATACGTAACATTTGGCCACCCTGGCATGTTCGGGGGTGGGGGGGGAAAGCTTCATTTGCAGCAAACCATTACTCACTAATTTTGTGGCACAACATATGGCCAAAAGACTAATGTGGTCAGATGTAAAACCTGACAGCTTAATACATCAGTGAGGCAAATGTGGGGGAGAATGCTGCAGCCAAACATGTTCATAAGTATGGCATTCCAAAAGAAAGGAAGAAGGAGAGAGGGAAAAGGGGGGGGAATGAAAATAGCCTTGCCCAGTCTGTTCTTTTGTCAAAACAAATTAGATTCTGTGGCCTTTATCCAGAGAAACTTGCAGGGACTGACTCTCATTGAAAACAATTAAACAAATGAGGCATGACCAACTTAAAGACCCTGGATTTCAACCAACTTCTCCTGAACTGGTAGGACCACTGGGAGATATCAGAAGACAAAGAGAAAAAAGATTTATCCCTGACCATCCACACATAATCAAAATATTCAGGTCGGATCCAGGCAGCTTTTTTTAAAATCACCCAATTATGCGGTGGCTCAAGTGGTTAAGACGCTGAACTGCAGGCTGTGGAAGGTCAGTAGTTCAGCAGTTTGAGACCCGAGTGCCGCATGATGGAGTGAGCTCCCATCTCTAGTTCCAGCTCATGCCAACCGAGCAGTTCGAAAACAAGAAATTGCAAGTAGATAAATAGGTACCACTTCAGTGGGAAGGTAACAGCGTTCAGTGACCTTGGTGTTTAGTCATGCCGACCACATGACCACGGAAATGTCTTCGGATAGCACTGGCTCTTCGGCTTTGAAACGGAGATGAGCACCACAACCCTAGAGTCAGATTCGACTGGCTTTCGAGCAAGGGAACCATTACCTTTATATTAATGAATTGGTTTTTCCCACTGTGATGGATCTAAGATCTTAAAGAGTTAAAGAGTTCAGAAATTTCCAGCCTTTTATATTTCCATTGCTAAAATAATGAAAATCACAGAAAGTACCACAAAATACTTATCTAACAAACCAGCTGGGGAAACTGGGACTTCTGAAGAGATTATTACTTCATCCTTTAGGCTGAACATTTCTAAAAGAGCTCCAGCAGAAGCCTCCCCAGACATTGCAATTGAATTTAAAGAGGTGCAGACAAAAAACAAACTTTTTAAAATTGCAAGGGAAAAGCAGGGTCTACCTCTTGAGGATACCATCATTTTTCTATACGCCGACATTCCAGCGGAGGTTCTCGTAGCAAGACACAGACTACGAGAAACAGCGAAGGCGCTGAGAGACCATGGAATTCAGTATAGATGGCTTCCACTCGGCCACCTAGTGGTCAATCAAAATGGAAAAACTTTCACCGCTTACAATGAGACCACGGGCAAAAAGCTTTTGGATGCAGTTACTAAGCAAACAGACGGAGGAGTTTGAAGAAGACAGTGGGTCTTGGGACTTGACAATGGCATATTAAGTTAGGTGGAGAGCAATTAAAATAAAATAAATAATTATAAGTTGGGAA
>NW_015165835.1:210557-220044 GCF_001447785.1 Gekko japonicus | reverse complement strand
TACATAATAATAATAATAATAATAATAATAATAATAATAATAATAAAAAAAACAGAGATGAGCACTGCAACCCTAGAGTGGGATTCGACTGGCTTTCGAGCAAGGGAACCTTTACCTTTACCTACCAAATTCTCCCGCTTACTACAGCCCCATTCCATATGGCCTTTCCCCATGATCCCCAGCATAGCTTTTTCGGGTGGTCAAAGGACCTTCCCCCCTTCCGTTCTCTCCACAGGAAATACGGGTTGGATTCAACCCGTTATATGAAGGCAGATCACATCAACAAAACTGAGCACATGAAGCTGCCGTACGGAGATAGATGTGGTCTATTGACTTCAGTCTACTCAGACTGGCAGCAGCTCTCCAGGGTCTCAGGCAAAGTTCTTCCCATTGCTTGTTACTTGAACCTTTTAACTGAAGAAGCCGGGGATTGAACAGGGGGACTGTCTGCATGCAAATCACACGAGATGCCCAGGCTCTATGGCTCCTGGGGTTAACCAGTGCCCCTCAGAATGTTTTCCCTCTCCAGTCCCTCTCTCTTGTCACACTGGGACCCTAAGGTATAAAAATGCAAACAGAAATCATACATGTTTACTGAAAAAATAAATCCCTCTGCACTTAATGGGACTTGTAGGTTAAAACTAGATTAATAGCAATTTGCCCTATTCATATCAATTATATTAAAAGCTAGATGTGGATCTCTGGAGCTGAAGCCACCAAAACAGCTTGTTAATAAGAAACCATTATCTGAAAGTGCTGCCCTGAATCTTGATAAGGTAATCCTTATGCAGTTTTCCTAAGGAGATCGGTATTTCTATTAGACCCAATAACTGAATGAAATGTCCTTTCCTAGAGGTTGTGTACAGGAGGAGTTAGCAGTGTGCTACGGCAGTTAGCGTGTTGCCTTAGGACTGGGGGTACCCAGCTTCAAATCCTGGCTTGGCTAGGGAGCTTATTGAATGCTTTGGGACAAGTGACTTTCTCAACTTACCTCACAGGGTTGTTGTGAATATAAAGAGGAGGAGAGAGAATAATTTCATTTATTTAATTTGCTTATACTCTACTTTTTTCCCTGACGGAGACCCAAAGGAGCTTGCATCATTCTCCTCTCCTCCAATTTATCCTCAAAACAATCCTGTGATGTAGGTTAGGCTGACAGAATGTGACTGGCCCAAGGTCACCCAGTTAGTTTCCATGGCACGAGTGGGGATCTCAACCTAGGTCTCCCAGACCCTAATCCGTTACTCTTGACTGAGAGCCAGTTTGGTGTAGTGGTTAAGTGCACGGACTCTAATCTGGGAGACCCGGGTTTGATTCCCCACTCCTCCACTTGTACATGCTGGATGACCTTGGGCAAGCCATAGCTCTGGCACAGCTGTCCTTGAAAAAGCGCAGTTTCTGTCAGAGCTCTCTCAGCCCCACCTACCTCACAGGGTGTCTGTTGTGAGGAGGGGAAGGGAAAGGAGGTTGTAAGCCACTCTGAGACTCCCTTGGGTAGTGGAGAGCAGGGGATAAATCCAATCTCTTATTATTATTATTCTATATCACAATGGCACTCATCTATGCCTCCCTTAGGCCCTTAGAGGAAGGGTGAGGCATATTGATCAACTGATATTCATTGGGGGGTTTTTTAGAATTTTAATGTGATCACTTTTATAATTTCCATGTTGTAACCCACCCTGAGCCTGTTCGCAGAGAGGGTGGGATAGAAATTAAATTAATTAATTAATACAGATAAGTATAAGATAATCATCTCAGTGCAAGAGCTTAAATGACCATCATGCAACAAGGTTGTTATTATACCCCATTCTTTTTCCATATAAGGATGCAGTAGGTACATGGTGAGTACGTGTTGTATGTATTTTATACTGAGAAGCCAGAGCATAGAGTGAATTAATATACATGAGGCAGAAAGACACGTAGCCACATTAGAGGCTACATGCTGACAGAGTAATTATGCTTCTGAACTACCATCATGCAATTCAATGTATCATTCCAAATGTTAATGTTTAACTTTAGCAACAATAAGTCTTTGATACAGAGGTTAATCTGAAGGGTTTGCATTTAGACCCATTTGGTCGCTGTGGCCTCCTTTTTTTTGGCAAGTACCTCTGTAAGACAGAAAGAAAATTGTGATGCATCTGGGCATCAAAGAAGCAGAGCTAAGACCCAGAGAAGCAGTAGTGGGATCGGGACAACTACTGACAACAAGGGATGCCAGCCTCCAGGTGGGACCTGGAGATCCCCTGGAATTACAGCTCATCTCCAGAGTACAGAGATCAGTTCCCTTGGAGAAAATGGATGCTTTGGAGGGTGGTGTCTATGGAATGCCTCACTGAGGTCCCTGTCCTCCCCAGGCTCCATCCTCAAACCTCCAGGAGTTTCCCATCCTGGATCTGGCAACCCTGTGCCCCATCCCTGCTAGAGTTGTCAGGTCCCCCTGGCATGCAGGGGATCCCCGAATTCTGACTCTCACCCTGGCACTGGCCAACTGGCTGACGGAGAATTATCCCTCCCCCCAAAAAACCTTAAGCCTAGGTTGGAAGTGTGGGATAAAATCAATCAATCAATCAATCAATCAATCAATAAAAACAGGCAAGGAGCAGGAAGATTTGCCTCAAAACTAGAGTATCAGAAAAAAAAAACAACCTGTTGTGTGTATGTTTCTTTAAGAGTATTGTATATAAACCAGTAGTAGGAAGAGGGAGTGGTTGCAAGCTGTAGGCGTTTTTATACTGTGTGATTGAGCATAATAAAGCTAACTTGGAAAACGGATGAGGAGGCATTTTATTACGATACAACACAACCCAAAACCCAATGTCATCACTTCCAGGTTTTGTAGGCCCATAGGCTGATTTCACACAAGAGCTGCGCCGCAGTCGCGCCTCCCTTTGCCCCGCTTCTATTGGTCAATTTACCACTTGAAGCCGTGCAGCCGCATTTTGACCCGCGGCTTCACCCAATTTTCCCTGCGGTTTCATGATCCTCAAAAAACAGGATCATGTGCAGCTCTTGTGTGACATCGGTCATAGTGTTTTCCTGGTTCCCAGTAAGTTCCCCCCATTCCCCGCCCATGGGTCCTACTGACCTGGCAATCCTATCCCCCACTGTTAGCCCGGAGTGACTTGGCAACCCTACTGATAACACAGGTGGCAACCCAAGGCCAAACTGGATACCGAGAGCCAATGCTCCCTCTAAGCTGTGGACTCTTATGAGCAAGAATTCTACTTTGTGAGCTACTGGCACTAAAGTTGTGAGCGAGCAATCTGGCTACTGCATAATTTAGTTTGCTCTGGAGCCCTCCTTCCTGAGCTAAGACAAAAATGGGTGAGCCGGAGGCTAGAAAACTGTGAGCTAGCTCACACTAACTCAGCTTAGAGGGAACACTGCCGAGAGCTAGTCCCAGCTGAAAAAGAGGTACACAGCTGCCTACCGAAAGGATAAGGCTGGTTGTTCCCTTTTACATGTCTTACTCAATCTGTCCTGGGTGTATTTTGCTTCATTGCTATGTTTTCTAAAGTGTTCCCTATACTGGGAAACATACAGTGCAATCCTGAAAAAAAATCGTATGTAGGGTTGCCAGCAGGCTAAGCCTGGCAACAGGCGAGAGGGTCCAAGCCTTCCATTCTGCATTCCATCCCACTTTCACATCTGCCTTGCTGCTTTCCTTTTTCTTGTTCCTGCATTTGTTTTTCATGATTCAGCATTCAGACTGTTTCCAGCACCACATTGGCCCGCATTTTCCAAAGCTGCTTTTGCTGTGCTTCTCTCTTCTGGTCTGAGTTAAATACGCTAAAGTAGAATTCTTTCTGTGTTACTTTAAGTGCCACCCAGCGCCCTTCCCTGTTTCTTCCTCTATCTCTTTGGTTAACACCCCCTTCCCAGTATGATTTGTTTTGTTATTTTTAAAAAATGTATGTCTACCAGCTTCTGAGCTGTAAAGCGGTTGCTGACCGAGTTCAGCCTTGGAGTCCTTAATATCCAACTCAAGCCACCTTGCTTTCCCAGCCCAAGTGCTTGTTAGTTTCCTGCTGGTTTAAAGGGAGAATGGAAATGAGGCAAAATGCAGCATCTGCAGTGCAAAAGAAAAAGGGGGATTTCAGTGCTACATGCAAACAAAATAAAGGGGCGGGGACTTCTGTGTGCTGCAACCTACCAAGCTTTGCAGAAGCCCTGAAGAATGTAGATTTTGTTCCATCTTTCCAAACATCACAGAGGATGGGGCTGTTTTTACAGAGAGGAAAAAATTCTGCCCAACGTGAGGCTCAAAATCACAACCTTCTGATTATGAGCTTGACGTACTACCTATGTTGCCAACAAAAAAACTGCTGCTAGAAGGGAGGAAAAAAAGCAGCCTTTAGCTGTGCACAGGCTTGTTCTTTTGAAGGGAAACTACCATTCCTAGATTCCCCAGTGACCACCCCAGAGGTCACAAGTGACATTGTCATACCAATTAAGGGGGGGAAATTTTGCTTTTCTATTGTAGCTGCATAATGAATCCACAGAAGAATAAAATAATAGGTGGATGGTGGGCAAAGAAATCTGTAGTGAACGGCTTGACTGGTCAGATATTCTGCAGTAAACTGTGTTTGCAGAAAGGGCCTATGCTATGAAGGAGGTTTTGAAAAGTTTTGTTAATGTACTGAACAGAGACTAGGGTTGTCAGGCCTGCTGAAGGGGAAAAAAGAAGTGGGGAGCAATGCTCCCTCTAAGCTGTGGAGTCCTGTGAGCAAAATTTCTACTTTCTGAGATACTGGCATTAAAGTTGTGAGCCGGTGATTTGGCTCCTGCATAAATTAGTTTGCTCTGGAGCCATCCTTCCTGAGCTAAGACAAAACTGTGTGAGCCAGAGACTAAAAAACAGTGAGCTAGCTCACACTAACTCAGCTTAGAGGGAACACTGGTGGGGAGTTGCAGCCAAACCTGGAAGTGACATCACTTCCAGGGGACATTCTAGGAATCCCTCTCCCCCCCCTAAAAAAAAAAAACATAAAGATTTTGTGGGTTATGACCATACTCAATGATCTAGATAGGCTGGAACAGCGGGCTGAGACAAATAAAATGAATTTCAGTAGAGAGAAGTGCAAAGTGCTACACTTAGGTACAAAAAAATCAAAGGCACAGATATAGAATGGGAAGGACTTGGCTTGACAGCAGCACATGTCAAAGGGATCTAGGTGTTCTGGTTGATCACAAGCTAAACATGAGCCTGCAGTGTGATGTGGCTGTGAAGAAAGCTAATGCAATCTTAGGATGCATTAACAGAAGCATTGTGTTCAGATCACGGGAGGTGGTAGTTCCGCTTTATTCTGCTATGGTCAGGCCTCACCTGGAGTACTTTGTCCAGTTTTGGGCACCCCATTTTAGGAAGGATATTGACAAGCTCGAGTGTGTCCAGAAGAGGGGAACCAGGATGGTGAGAGGGTTGGAATCTAAGTCTTATGAGGAAAGGCTGAAAGAGTTGGGTGTGTTTAGCCTGGGAAAGAGAAGGCTTAGAGGGGACATGATTGCAGTCTTCAAGTATTTGAAGGGCTGTCATGTAGAAGATGGAGCGGATCTATTCTCTCTTGCTCCGGATTGCAAGACTAGATCTAATGGGTGGAAATTACAAGGGAGTCATTACCGGCTAAATATCAGGAGAAACTTCCTAACAGTAAGAGTGGTTGAGCAGTGGAACAGACTGCCTCGGGAGGTGGTGGATGCTCCTTTGCTGGAAGTCTTCAAGTGGAGGCTGGATGGCCATCTGTCAGGTATGTTGTAGGTATGTAGGGCTATCTTTCAGCTATGCTCCTGCAGAGTGCAGGGGGTTGGACTAGATGACCTGCAAGGTCCCTTCCAACTCTAACATTGTATGATTCTATGATTCTAAGGTCTCCATATAGTAAAGACCATGCTTATTTCTAGCCATTTAGGAACTGTATTCTTATGAATTTACATTATTTCCTTTCTGTTTCCACTCTGGAAATCAGAGTGGAAACATGGAATTGTACCAAAAGGGGAGAGAGATTTAAAAAAAGAAACAATATTTTGTATTTATCATGCACTAGATTTTAATTGCCCAGGCCCTCCAACATATGGCAAATGCATATATAAAGAACGAGGAGTCGATGCGTGTTGATTTTGTACCATTCATCTCCATTTTCCTTCATTTTTCATTGAATTGCTGTCTCCATCTCTTTATTGTCCTGTTTTAATACGAAAAAATAGCTATTTAAGAAGTTTATTTTCTCCATACCCAAGAGAAAGACTCTTCGGGGCCCATCTAATGTCAGTTATGCAATCTCTCCTGTCTCATAACTGCTATCATAATGGTTCTTGTGGGCAGAGGCATTAAAATACAATTTCCTTCCCAATTTCTTACAAAGGGATAAACTAGAGGGGGCGGACAAAGACTAATGTGTGTATGAATTAAAAGAAGAGAGAGAGCTCAGATCATTTTTGGACAAGGAAATGCATATCAAATTTGGTAGAACGGAGAGAGACCAGGCAGCAGGCAGGTTTACAATATTGTCTGAAGAGTTAGCCCAATTTAAAGCTGCATGCCAGATGAATTTCTGTTAATTATCACTATATGTGTATTGCATAGCTCTTAGAACTGATTAATTTAAGAGGTATTGCTGTTCAAGTCATTCTTTCATGTTCAGCTGGGTACAAATTGTCCCACTCTTCTTTTCTTCATGAAGCAGAAAAGCTAAAGAAAGAAAAATATTAAAATGGTTGCCGGGATCCAAAGAGCCAGACTTATGTGTGCAAAGCACTTCTGCGTATGCAAGCAAGGTGCGGTTCCTAGGGTTGCCAGTCTCCAGGTGGTGGCTGGAGATCCCCCAGAATTACAGCTGGTCTCTAGGTTCTAGAGATCAGTGTCCCTGGAGAAAACGGTTGTGTTAGAAGGTGGACTCTATAACCCACTGAGGTCCCTCCCTGCCCTTACCCCCCCTCCACAGGCTCCACCCACAAAATCTCCAGGAATTTTCCAACCCTGGCGGCCATGGAAAGCCATGACTGGGAGGTCTTTCAGGACAGACAAGAGACAGCAGCCTAGAGTGTACAGTTAGTTCCATTATCCTGTTTGATGAAGTTCTGTTCTGCTTTCTGGCATGTGATGGAGTCTCTTAATCAAGGCTGCCTAATTGCCAAGCTAGCATCACAGGGGAAATGAAAACACCCCTGAGCATATAGGATACATCCTGCACAGCCTTTTGAACCCCAGGTTGTCAAAACCTGCCATTTTGAGAATCACCTCTTTGTTGTCAGGCCTCTATGGCTGGGTCACAATATTCTTGATGCCTCAGGAGTATGGTTGCGAGGTGGTGCCTGGCAACCGGTGGGAGAGTTGGGGTGTGCAGCATTGTGGGTGGGTTTTGGGTTTTTTTTAATGCAATCTCATGTACTCGCCAGAAGTTCTTACCAGAAGTGACAAAGTGTAGCTCTAGAAATCACTTGCAACTGTATACTGTAGACTTTCTGGCAATTCCTAGACCGAGCCTTTGTCACTTCAGGGAAGAACTTTGGATAAGTACAGAAGGATGGGGTTTTTTTAAAAAGATTTTTTTCCCCCCACGGTAAATAGAGGTTTGGCAGCCCTACAGTTCTTAATGCTTGAAATTAAAACAAACAAGCAGACAAACTGGATACCTCTGGAAGCGGGGGATGGAGCCCAGTAGTTTGTGAGAAGAATGGGGAGGGGAACGTTGATCCAAACAGTGTTTTCTTCCTCTCCCATAATACTGGAAGGTGGGGGCACCCAGTGAAGTTAATGGGCAGTAGAATCAGGACCAACAAAAGGAAATCTTTATTCAATGTGTGATTAAATTGTGGAATTCACTGCCAGTGGAGAGAGTAATTACAGTGATTGTTGCAATTTAGAGACACATCCTTATAGGAACATAGAGGATGGGAGTTTTCAGAGGATCCCTGCTGGCTAGGAGGGAGGAGCTGCAGGTGGATGGACTTGGAGAGCATTCAAGGTAGCGAGGAGAATAGTGTGTTTGTTTGCAGTAAAAAATTACATGTACTTTGACTTTGATGTCATATGGTTGTGATGGCCAGAAGTATAGATGACTAACACAGGACTAGACAGATTCAAGGAGGATAAGTCCTGTGAAGAAATACATTTTGTTTTTAATTTGGAGGTTTGAAATGACCAAAATCTTCACTCTGAGTTTTAAAAGCCTTTTTCTCCTCTCTGGGCAGAGAACAGGCAAGAAGGGAGGAAGTCAGTTCAATTATTTTTCCAACTTACCTCAGCCCACCTTCATACTAATGCTAATATGTCTAGACAATGGGATGGACAACCCCCCCCCCACACACACACACACCAAACAGGGAAGAGAGATTTGGAGAAATTAATACTAGGACTCCAGGAAGAAACTCCTGGAGACTTCAGGAAAAGCTTCTTTGACCGGGACTGACCTGGTCTGTGGGTGGGGAAAAGAGAGATGATAAAACTTCTGGGAACAAGGAGGGAGGTCTCTTTGGTGCAGATTCCACTGAAGCAGACAGAACTCTTAGTTGAGGTCTGGAGGAGGCAGCCATTGCCATGTGTTGCCCTGAAGGAGGCTTGAAGGTAATGGTACTCCTGTAAAAAGCTGTATCTAAGCTAAGGGTTTATATTTATACTAGCAGTAAAGCCCGTTGTGAAAGCAATACAACGGGATCTAGAAAGAGGCTCTGGGGCATTGCTCTGGCTTTGGGCAAACAGTGTCAATTTGCTGTGGTGACCTCAGCAGGGTATAATGACAGAGTCCACTATTTTCTCCAGAGGAACTGATCTCTGCTACCTGAAGAGCAGTTGTAATTGTGAGTAATCTGTAGCCCTCACGTGGAGATTTGCAACAATTGTTACCCAGGACGAAATGGCTGGTTTGGAGGGTGGAGTCTATGGCATTCTACTGTCTGAGGTCCCACCCCTCTGCAAATCCCACCCTCTCCAGGCTCCACCCCTCAAATCCCCAGGAATTTGTCAGCATGTAGTTGGCAACCCCATCTCCTTCCCAGCTAGCCATCAACCTACCATTATCTGTCCCTTTGACTTCAGCTGACTTCTGCCCTCCCTTCTGCAGAGCAGTTGTAATACTGAGTGCTCTCCAGCCCTCACCTGGAGATTGGCAACAATGGTTCCCTATGTGGGACTGACTGGTTTGGAGGGTGGAGTCTATGGCAGTGTACTTGTCTGAGGTCCCACCCCTCCTCAAACCTCACCCTCTTCAGGCTCCATCCCTCAAGTCTCCAGGAATTTCCCATCTGGAGTTGGCAACCCTATCAGGATTGGCCCCAATGTGTTTTCTCCCAAAGGCCAAAGTAGGTGACAGGACCAAGCTTAGTTGCCTACCAACAGGCACTGAGGGGAATGTAGGGTTGCCAGCTCTAAGGAGGGAAATACCTGGAGGTTTGGGGGGTGGATTCTGTAGAGGGCCGGCCGACGGAGGCCTCGGCCTTCTGTCGCCCGCCTTGCCCCCCCAATCTCGGCCCGGGCGACCGCGGCTCC
>NW_015165835.1:205802-208652 GCF_001447785.1 Gekko japonicus | reverse complement strand
TGAGGAGGAGGAGGAGGAGGAGATACCCAAGGTGTCTCAGAGCAGCTTACAAACTCCTTTCCCTTCCCCTCCCCACAACAGACACCCTGTGAGGTAAGTGGGGCTGAGAGAGCTCTGACAGAAACTGCTCTTTTTCAAGAACAGCTGTGCCAGAGTTATGGTTAGGAGGAGGAGATACCCAAGGTGTCTCAGAGCAGCTTACAAACTCCTTTCCCTTCCCCTCCCCACAACAGACACCCTGTGAGGTAAGTGGGGCTGAGAGAGCTCTGACAGAAACTGCTCTTTTTCAAGAACAGCTGTGCCAGAGTTATGGTGCAAGTGGAGGAGTGGGGACTCAAACCCAGTTCTCCCAGGTTAGAGTCCACGCACTTAACCACTACACCAAACTGACTCTTGTTTGTGTTGTGCCCTTTTCTTTTGAATACCATGCTCAGTCTGGTGCTGTGCTAAAAGTATACCTGTGAACATTTTCTTTTTAAACAATGTTTTATAACTTTTGATCCTGGTAGTGGTTCTCTGTGCCACATAGACCTCTGGAGGAAGGGGAGGACATTCAGTTGGCAGCTGGCTACTCCCCTAGTGGTGCAAAAGTCAGTAAGCGGTTCCTGTGGTCACCAGGCACTGGTGCAGTGGGAGACACAGGGGCAAGGCCGCAGAAGTTGGAAGGGAAGCTGGGAGTCCTGACCCTCGCAGTGGGCAATTCCTACAAAGGTTAGGTGGTGCTAGTGGTTGAACTGAGAGGGAGAAAAGCCCCTCCAAGTGTTGGGAAAACCCAGGAGGGCAGGGTGGATTAGGGCCTGCAGGCCAGAGTAGGACTGTTCCACCATAGGTCCATTAATAGCTACTAACTGTGGTGACTAAAGGATACCTCCATAGCCAGAGCCAGCCAACCTCTGAACACCAGTGCAAAGAGGCAACATTATGGGAAGGCCTTGATTTCGATGCTGTGTTTGTTGTCCTCCAGGGCAGCTGGTTGGCAAATGTATGAAGAGAATGCTGGACGATGGATCACTGGTCTGATTCGGAAGGGCTCTTTTTATGCTCTTGTGATATGGGGCACAACATAGTCATTTGGGGCAGGTCTAAAAGATATGACTCAATCCTGTACAAAAGTTGTCTATTAACTTAAGCTGTACAGCTTTTAGAAAACTGGGAGGGGGCACTTGGCTCCTTGTTTTCTGGCAGCTATATGTGGGAAATTTTCTGGTTGGTTAGTAACAGGCTGCTGATCTTGAACTGCCTGGTCAGGAAGCAAGCTCTGGCTCATTCCTTTTCTCCTCCTGGGAGGGGGAAGAGCCTCTGCCAGTGCAGGGAACAGAAGCTCGCCTATCTATCTCTCCTGAAAGACTGAGAGAAGTCTGGTGAAGCAAGCTATAACACAGCAGCAGCAGAACTGGAAGAAGAAACAGGAGACAGCCAGTACCACTGCGGGCCTGATAGGGGCCCTTCAGGAGCCTGATCCAGCCTGCGGGCCACATGTTTGACACCCCTGCTGTAGTGTTTCCAAGGCAAGAGTTGAACAGAGGTGGTTTGCCATTGCCTTCCTCTGGACTTCCTTGGTGGTCTCCATCATAGTACTAACAAGGGTTGACCCCACTTAGCTTCCAGGGTTCTGGGTCATCTCAGGCATTCTGCTGCCCCTGCAGAACTGAAACTATGCCAGCAAAGTGCTAGAATATAGACGAATAAGGACTTTTCCTCACTATATATGAAAGTCTTTCATTTTACAGTTCATTTTAGTTCCTTAATTTGGTTCAGATTTTGATTCATTTGAACTTCTAAATACATATCCTTAGCTGCTGGCATAATTTACCCATGCTTGTGTGCGGACAAGTACAAATACAGCTATGGCCTCTATAGACCAATGGTTACTAAGTACTAAACAGCAAACCATTTAAAATGCCTCTCCCATCGTTCTCCCTGGCAACAGCAGCTCACATTATAGGTTTCAGGGAGCATTCAAATAAGTACCACAGAAGTGGTAACGGAATGTGGTACCCTTACCAGAGGGCTTCAACAGGCAGCCATTGAGGTGCTGCGGCTGGGACTGCAGCTCCATATGGGTACAACTGGATGGCAGAACCCGGCATGGGGGCAGGTGAAGACTTGACTTGTCAGGTCTAGGCTCTGCTGTTTACATGAAGCTACCTTATACTGAGTCAGATCATCGAGTTCAACAGACTTACCAATGGGTCTCCAGAGTCTCAGGCAGAGGTCCTTCACATTACCTTCTACTGATCCTTTTAACTGGAAGTGCCAGGGATTGAACCTGGGACCTTCTGCCTGCCAGCAAGTGGTTATTCTACCACTGAGCCATGGCCCCTCCCCTGTGTTTCCCTTCACAGTGATGAGGCTACCTCCAGCACCTCCTCATCATGACTTTCAGCAAGGGTCTCACATGTCCAGCGTGGTGTAGTAGTTAAGAGTGGCAGATTCTAATCTGGGGGACCTGGATTGATTCCCTGCTCTTCCACATGAAGCCTGCTGGGTGACCTTGGGCCAGTCACAGTTCTCTCAGAACTCTCTCAGGTGGCCCACCTACCTCAAAAGGTGCCTGTTGTGGGGAGAGGAAGGGAAGGACAGGGGTCATTTCCTGCAGGAGCGCACAGGAGCGGAGATCCGGCAGTAAAGAGCCCAGGGGGCGGGCACATGCAACAAGCCCCACCCCCTGCTCCCAGCAGCCCCGGGCCACAAGGAGCAAGAAGCATCCAGGTAAGTTGCAGAGCCCCCCCCCAGCAATCCAAAACAGTCCAGTGGTACCTTTAAGGACAAGTTTTATTCAGGTACAAGCTCTCCCTCCTCTGCGAGGACAGATCTGCACGTTCTCCCCCCCCCCCCCCCTACTCTACA
>NW_015165835.1:164514-205255 GCF_001447785.1 Gekko japonicus | reverse complement strand
TCTTCTTCTTCTTCTTCTTCTTCTTCTTCTTCTTGACAGAGCTCCAGAACTCTCCCTATGACTGACCATGTAAACCAGTGCTTTCTCCTAGGTTTGTCAGGTTTCCCAGAAGATCTTATGCGCTGTTTCCATATCTGGTTGGTTGAATTGTAACTCAGGTATCTTATTATCCCTTCCTTCTTGGGTTTCCTTGTGTACAATTTAGATCTTACATACAAATGTAAAATGTAATACTTAGGACAGATTCATTTTTTGTCAGTGAGATGATATTTGGAAACAATAACTACTGGTGCATGTAATAAGAAAAATTAAAAATTCATTGAATTTTGTACACAGTGTCAACCTAGAAGTTTTGAAAATAAGTGTTTTTGTACCACATTTTAGCATTTTCCTTCATCTTTAAACTGCATCTGGCTCTTGTTTGCTCTTAGAAAAGGAGCATTACATTGATCCTATCTACATAATACCATATTATCAAATTTCACACTCTGCAACAAATGATAAATGAAAAAAAAATGGGTAAACTGCTGTTTGCATTAAAATAGTAAAATAGCCTGGTGATTAGACGAGTACTTTGAAATGCCGTACAGAACAACAAGCATTTCTGAGTTTTTGTTCTCATAACTTTGGAACGGGATATAGTCTAAATCTGCGTTTTGCACACAGTTGATAACCGAGGCCCACCTTTTAATTGAAATTGAAGGCAAGCTGCATTGTTATACCCAGTATGTCCAAAGGTGAAGTTATGCTAGTCTTATTACCATCGACATCTCAAAAGACAAACACATTTATTAGGGCAGAAACTGACATAGACTGGAGCCCACTTTATCAGATGCATGGTGGGCCCTCAGTTACCAGATGGGCAGAGAAAAGGAGGGGGGGGGATGTAACCAATGCTGTCAAATGGTAATGGCATATAGGTGTGTGTTGTGTTGCTGGAATAATCATCTATAAGCAGGGCTATTTGGGGGCAGGAACGTACAGGAACGGAGTTCTGGCTGGCTCCTGAGTTGGCCACACCCAGCAGGAACTCATTAGCATAATAGGCCACACCCAACAGCAGAAGCTCATTAGGATTGGCTACATTAGGGGTGTGTGGCCTAACATGCAAAGGAGTCCCTGCTATAAAAAAAGGCCCTGGGTTTTGACAACAAACAAGGTAAACAGAATAACAAGCAAAAGGTGGGTGTGGCTGGATAACCACACTTCTGGTAACATGGGGGTGAGGCCTAATGTGGTAATGAGCTGTGCTGTCAGGGGTGTGGCCCAACATTCTAATGAGTTCATGCTGTTGGGTGTGGCCTATTATGCTAATGAGCTCCTGCTGGGCTTTTTCTACAAAAAGAGCCCTGTCTATAAGTGCTATTGTGCCCTGACCTGGATAGCACAGGCAAGCGCAATCCCATCAGATCTCAAGAGCTAAGCAGGGTCGTCTCTGGCAATTGCTTGGATGGGAGACCTCCTTGGAATACCAAGTCAAGAAGGACAGAGGCAGGCTTTATTCAGCCACCTCTCTGAATACCCCCAGGCCCCCAGTAGGGGTCAGTCACCAGAGGTTGCCATGACTTCCAGGTGCATACACACTCACATGTACTCGTGTGCTGTTGTAATGTTCACTGGACTTGCCTTGTAAGCAACTAGCAGAAAGGCATGTATGTTGGTGGAGGGAGGGAGGGCAATTCCTGTCAACTGTCTTCCGCTTTGCCCTACCACACTCTTCATGGGGATCCCATGACCAACAGGAGGGGACGTGGAAGGCTGCAGTGGGAGGGGGAAAGTTGAGAAGACTCTGCTCACACTGCTTAGGTGGTGCCAACTACGGCGAACTTTCTTGGCCTCAACAATTCATCACAGGCTGCTCCCATCAGGCTTCTCTCCGCCCCTCTCTGCTTGCTTCCAAATTTCTGATCCTGCCAACATCCAGTTTTATGGCAGTGCACAGCAAATTGTGATCAAGCCACCATGCTGCTGTAAGCTCCAGCAATGCGCTCTACATGGGGCTGCCACTGAAGAGGTCTCAGAAGCTTCAGTGGCTGCAAGACGCGGTGCCAAGGGTCCTCTCTGGGAACAGTCACTTGGAGCACATGACTGCTTATCTGTCTGCTTTCTGGGTCCAATTCAAAGTGCGGGATATTACCTTTAAAGCTCTTCATAGCCTATGGACCTCATACTTACCAACCTGCATCTCCTGGTATTCTCCCACATGACAGCTGCATTCGTCAAACAGCCTTCTCCTCACAGGGTTGTCCACCTGGCAACAGTCAGATTAGGGCCTTTTTCTGTAGTAGCCTACTAGTAGGCCCAGTCCTTTGGAATGACTTACCAGAGTGGGTGTGGAGGGCACCTTCATTTTCTGAGTTCAGAAAGTGCCTGGACCTGGATGGCTCAGGCTAGCCTGAGCATGTCCGATCTTGGATACTATGCAGGGTTGGCCCTGACTAGTATTTGGATGAGAGACCACCAAGAAATACCAGGGTCATGATGTAGAGCCAGGAAGTGACAATCCACCTCTGAAGTCTCTTGCCTTGAAATCCCTACAAGGTTGCCATAAGTCAGCTGTGTCTTGAAGGCAAAAAAGGGGGGGAAAGGTCCAGTCTTTTGGAATGACTTATTAGCATGTGTGTAGAGGGCACCTTCACTTTCTGTGTTCAGAAAGGAATAAATAAATAACTGGTTTTATTGCAAAGGGTCTTTGCATGAGGGTGAATCGTTTCGCAGATATAGCTGTGCTTGAAATTGTGCATCTTTTTTAATCTTCTGGTTTGTTAATTTATCTTCCTAGTTGACGTCTGCATTGTTTGGGGGTCTAAGGAGACAAGCAAGATATAAGTATCCTTCCTGTATATATAAAAGCCCTAGCATATTGGCACTTTCCAGCTCTCCCATTGGCTGTGCTGTGTGCTCCATCAGCCACTGGCCCATCAACCGCTACTCAAGTGTAATCATGTGTCAATGGTTGGGTGCTGGGTCTGCTCCTCTCCCCCACCCGCCATCGGCTTGGACACTCTTCCCTGTCTGAATAAACTACCAAAATGGCTGCTTGGCTCCTCCATGGCTGGCTGTCTAACTGAGATGAGCCACCGGCCGTCAAACCATTCTCTTCTCCTCCTGCTGTGGAGCTCACTTTCCACTCAGTGGCTGTTGCTAGGCAGCCAAGCTTGGTTCTGTCAGTAAAAAGGCAGGGCAGGAGGCCCTTTCCAGACCTACTTTGGCCTTTGTGGGAAACTCATTGGGGTTAGTCCTGACTAGGTTTGCCAGCTCCAGACGGGGAAATTCCTGGAGATTTTGTGGTGGAGTCTATAAAAGTCAGAGTTTGGGGAGGGGAGAGACCTCAGCTGAATAGAATGTCATAGAGTCCTCCCTCCAAAGCAGTTATTTTCTCCAGTGGGAGAGAGATCAGTTGTCTGGAGTTCAGTTGTGATACTAGGTGATCTTCAGGCTCCACCTAGAGAATGGCTACCCTAGGCCTGGCAGCACCCTCCACATGAATTCATGACACAACATGACTGGCATGACTTAACTAGGCATGGCTGCTTGCTCCTGTTCACTAGTGGCAGCCCCCCAGGACAGCCATTGTGACGTAGCAATTAGCGCTTCAGAGCAGTGTCTGCCAGACCAAGGTTCTTACTGTGGAAGCTGAGGGGGTAATTTCAGACCACTCACAGCCTTTCAGCCTAACCTACCTCACAGGATTGTTGTGAAGACTGAAAGGGGGAGAGGAGAATATTGTGAGCTGCTTTGGTCTTCACTGCAGAGAAATACTGTACTTTTCCTAGGTAGAGGCTGCAGGGAGGGGGGAGGAGATGGAAACCTGAAATCAGAGATGCAGATAACAGTACATTGATGGTTGGCTGGGAAGGAAATAGGGTTGCCACCTTCAAGTTGGGGAATTCCTGGAGATTTGAGGGTTGGAACCTGGAGAGGGTGGGGTTTGAGGAGGGGTGCAACCTCAGCAATGCTCCCTCTAAGCTGTGGAGTCCTGTGAGCAAAAGTTCTACTTTGTAAGCTACTGGTATTAAAGTTATGAGCAAGCAATTTGGCTACTGTATAAATTAGTTTGCCCTGGAGTCATCCTTCCTGAGCTAAGACAAAAATGCATGAGCCAGAGGCTAAAAAACTGTGATCTAGCTCACACTAACTCATCTTAGAGGGAACACTGGACCTCAGACAGGTACAATGCCATAGACTCCACCATCCAAACCAGCCATTTCCTCCTGGGGAACCATTGCTGCCAATCTCCAGGTGAGGGCTGGAAATCACTCAGAATTACAACTGTTCTTCAGATGGCAGAGATCAGTTCCCCTGGAGAAAGTGGTGGACTCTATGTCATTATACCCTGCTGAGGTTGCCACAACAAATTGACTCTGAGTGCCCAAAGCTGGGGCACCCACCCAGAGCCTTTTTCTAGAGCTCATTGTATTTATTTCCACAACGGGCATTATCCCTAGTTTTAAGTAAAGATACACACTGACTTAAGCGGCATCTTGCGATGTGGCTGTTTCTGTTTTGCAAAGTGAAAGCTGAAGCTACTTTGCTATTTAGAATTCTCCTTGCCCTGTCTTCTGACACTGCGAAGGTCAAAAGAGTAAATTTGGAGCCTCCAGCTTCCACGCTTTGTTCTAGGGATGAGCACACCTGTTTCAGATGATCTTCCACATTTTCATTTCCTTCTCAATGCCTGTATCCAGCATCGCAGCTACCCTGACTCTGATGTAGAATCTAAGCAGTTAGAGGGAAGGCAAAGCATGTTCTGGAAATGGCATAACAGAAGGAGGATCAGTGGTCAAACAGCAAGCAATTTGCTGTGCCTTTTGCTGTTCCCACAAATTATTCCATGCAGCCAGGGAAACATAGCCAATAGGACTGGCGCCACATCCACCCATTCAAATCAAAAAAGTTTAAAGAAGGAGAGTTGATGGATGAACCTCGGGGTGGGGAGCATGCCTCTTGGGGTTTTTTTCCCCCCTTATCACATTTTGATTTTAATGGTTTGGCAGATGCATTTGCCTTCAGCAGGGAAACGTCTCACTGGAACAAGTGCAAAGGCTTCTGCCGGATTGGGTTGTCTGTAGAACAAGAACTCAAGCACTTCTGCTGAAGTGGCTCTTGTCAATTGCACATGGCACCCTAGGCAAGGGGCTCTTTTCTTGCTCTCACTGCTGTATTAGTTGGCTGTACAAAAATATGCCATTCTTCTGCCAAGGAACTTGAGAACCAACTTCTGTGAGCTGCCCTGAGCCCATTGGGGAGGGAGGGATATAAATATAATAAATAAATAAATAAATAACGTAACTCTAAGAGCAGCCATGGATTTTGGAGCGAAGGGCAATAATACAACAACCTTTATTGGCATTATGCACTAAGAAGTATACACGACATAAGGAGTACTCAGTACAGTTAACACATATCTCGCTTTTTAGAAGCCAGATATAGAAAATTTGCCACTATTTCAATACTTACAGCATTTTTTGAGGAAAGAAGAAAAAAGGACTTATAATTATCAGATTGGCCTATTAAATCCATTAACAACCGATCTAAATACTTAATACGAATGTCAGCATAATGATCACAACACAAAAGGACATGCTCAATACATTCTACTTCCTTCTACAATTTCATAGCCTCTGTGCGTAAGGAGTCTTTGAAAATCTTGAAGTACTGCGGAGGGCAATGCAAAATGAGCTAACATATAAGATCAACGAATACATGGATCATTGAGGGAGACCCAGGTAAGGGCTTTCAAGGCAAGTGAGAAACAGAAGTGATTTGCCATTGCCTTCCTCTGCAGAGGTTTCTCTGGTGGTTCCCCATCCATGTACCAATCTTACTTAGCTTCTGTGATCTGATGAGGCTGGGCTATACTATGCCGGTGTCCTTCCCTAGTAAAATGCTACCATGCTTTTATTCATTTATTGAGAAAATGTGTAGACCCCCCCCCTCTCCAGGACCTGTTCAAGGCTGGCTGACAACGAAAACAATACCAATAAGTAGGTAATTACAGGTCAAGACAAGGCAGTGGAAAGAAAGAAAACAAGTCGAGACAATGAAAACAGGTCAATAAAAAGACAAGCAAGGGCATAAACACAACATCGAGCAAACAGAGCAGTGTAAAATGATATTACGATACTAAAACATTCCTCAGGCTCAGAGTGGGGCATAAAACAATTCTAAGAGTTGGATCCCTTTAGTTAAGTGCCACAGCCACGAACGACAAAAATAAAAGCTTGTGAAGGCTAGGATTGCCAACTCCGGGTTGAGAAATGCCAGGAGATTTCGGAGGTGGAGCCGGGGGAGGGAGGGGCTTGCAGAGGGATGAAATGTCAATGGGGTATGATGCTATAGAGTCCACCTTCCATGGCAACCATTTTCTCCAGGGGAGCTGATCTCTGTCATCTGGAGATCAGTTCTAATTCCAGGAGATCTCCAGGCCCCATCTGGAGGCTGGCAACCCTATGAAAGGTATAATGCAGTGAATGGATAATGCAGTGAATAAAGTGATAAGTATAAACTTCAGAAGTCATGGTATCATTTTTTTAAAAAAAAGTCCTACCTGCTGTCCCAAAAGGGCCAATGGAATGGATCTGGTATACTTCGCTCAGACCGACATTTCACCAATATATATCACTGAGCAGCAGAGTTCGTAGTAACTGTCATTTAAAAAAATGAAGATTACATTCCATTTTTGTTCCCTTAAAAGAGTATACCGGGTTTCCAAAAAGAGACCAGGTAGAGAAAGAGGTACTTTTCTCCCTTTCTCACAATACAAGAACTCATGGGCACTCCATGAAATTGCTGAGTGGTCGGGTTAGAACGGATAAAAGGAAGTACTTCTTCACCCAAAGAGTGATTAACACTTGGAATTCACTGCCACAGGAAGTGGTGGCGGCTACAAGCATGGACGGCTTCAAAAGGGAATTAGATAGGCATATGGAGCAGAGGTCCATCAGTCGCTATTAGCCACAAGGTATAGATAGGGGCTCTGGGGCAAGTGATGCTCTGTCTTCTTGGTGCTTGGGGGGGCCAACAGTGGGAGGGCTTCTGATGTCCTGGCCCCACTGGTGGACCTCCTGATGGCACCTGGTATTTCTGGCCACTGTGTGACAGAGTGTTGGACTAGATGGGCCTTTGGCCTGATCCAACATTGGCATCTCTTATGTTCTTATGACCCAGCCAAATACTGAGAAGGCTCAAATCTACATAGTTCCCACAGGGTATTGTGTGCCTTCAGGCCCATATCCTGGGCCAGTTCCGATGGCAGTGACACCTGTAATGAAGAGAAGGGGTATTCCTAAATTCCCCTGTCCCCAGGCCATTTAGGGACACTCAGGGCTTTTTTTTCCTGGGGGAATGCACCGGAATGGAGTTCTGGAACCTTTTGGACAAAATTCTTTTAAAAATGTTTAAAAGTTCATGAGTTTTCAGGATACAGATTGAAACTGTCATTTCCCTCTTGAGAGTTCCGGCACCTCCTTTTCCAAAAAAAAAAAAAAAGCTCTGAGGAGACTCATGGCCCTGCAAAGCTTACAGGTCCTGTTTCATTTGCACTGACATTTCCTAGTAGTCCAGTGGCATTACCCCCACCCTTTCCTTTGAATCTCACCCCTCACATGAAACACCTTTCAGATTCAAAATGTCACTGGTGATGCACAAATCTGTGCCCCCTGTGACCCCTTGGCTGAATTGGAATCACATAATCGGAGTCCAACTGTGGATCTGTTTATTGCAATGAAAACAGGGAACACGGGCTGAGTACCTTAGCACTTCAGCAGTTCCAAGCCGTATTCTGCCATAACCAGGAAGGGCAGAAGGTCTTGTACCCCAAATGACATCACATATAATTTACACATTCAAGAACCTTTAATTGGTACCAAGCAGTTAACATCATAAAAGCATCGTTTGACTCTAAACCTTACTATTGGTCTCTCCTGATACTGGTCATGTATGTCAGTAATTGCATTTGTTTATCTGGTCTTCAGAACAAGGGGAAACTTTAGAGAACACTGGGACCCTCTCTGGTCTCGCTTATTGAGAGCTAGCTGATAAGGGCTGTGATTCACGTTACCCTTAGCTCTTGGTATCCTTGCAACTCCTAAATAGCATTCCATTCTTATTGCATCCTAATTCCTTCTACAGAGGCCTCTAATAATACTTTTGCTTAATATGGCTTCTTATACACAATGCAATTATAAAATATATGTTCTACTATAAGTTTCTCTAATCAGAAAATTCTAGGTTACATACTAAGATCTGAATCTATTATGTTTAAACGTTTGAAGGCACAGTGAGAGCTGTCAATATATCTATCTATCTAGGAGACAGTGTCAGAAATCACATTCAGAAATCACATTATTTTTCCCTTGTCCTACATTGGCCATGTAACATAATCTCTCTAGCTTCATTTCAGCTTTAGTCCTCAATCCAGGAGGTAAATTTTCCATCTCTGATGGACAGCTGATGTAGTGGTTAGGAGCATGGACTCTAACCTGGGAGAACCAAGTTTGATTCCTCACTCCTCTACATGCAGCTGCTGGTATGACCTTGGGTCAGTTACAAGTTCTTTCAGAGCTGTTCTCTCAAGGGCAGTTCTTGAGAGAGCTCTCTCAGCCCCACCTACCGCACAGGGTGTCTGTTGTGGGGAGGAGAAGAGGAAAAAGACTGTAAGCCACTCTGAGACTCCTTCGGGTAGTGAAGGGTTGGGTATAAATCCAATCGCCTTCTCCTTCTTCTTCTCCTCTCCAAACAGAGGCTTTCTGGGAGAAAATTATGTTTCTACTTCTTCTGAATGATGCCTTGGGAAGTTTGCAAGAGTTAAAGTAGGGAGGGCAGCACAGTTATCTGCCTCCTTCTCCTAGATACTATTTCCCCCCCCTTCTCAACTACTGCCACCACTCTGTAATATCTATTACTAGTCACAAGGTCTGTTGCGGAAAGAAATGCAACGAGCTCTAGAGAGAGGCTGCTGGAGACCCCCCCCCTTCCATGCTCTGGCAAAGGAGAGGACCGCTGCTCCCCGGCTGTGAGGGATGCACCTACCAGGCACTGGAGTGGCAGCAAGGGAGGGAGTCCTGGTGGGGCTTGTGGTCTAAGGCAGTCGCTGTGTGTACGGTGGTGCCCTGACCCATTGCTGGTCATGGAGGGCGAGCAAGCCACTGCCGCTGCTACTTCACCGCCGTGGCTCCCCAGTGGTGGAGTGGAAGCAAGTGAGGGAGTCCTTCTTGGGCCTGTGGCCCAAGCAAGCTGGCAGTACTTCCCATCAGCTGTGCTGCTACCTTGATCGCTTGTGGGGTCCACAGGCCGAGCAAGGCTGCGGCGCCTCTGGCACCTCCTAGCCACCGTGGCTCACCGCCTCCCAGTGACTGCCCTACCTGGTGGTGGAGTGACATTTAGAGAGGGAGTCCTTCTTGGGGCTGTCACCCAAGCAAGGCAGCACTGGATCCAGTTGGGCACGGCACCACCATGACCCCCTCTGGGGCCTGCAGGCCGAGCAAGGGCACACCGCCACCATGGCATCACCATTCTCGGGCTTGGCCTCCGGACCCTCCACCCACCAAAGCGTCCTGCCTGTCCATTGGCTCTCAGCACACTGCAGCCGAGAGCCTGGGTGGTGTTTCTGTGGGTGGGACGAAGGGCAGGATGAAAGCAACACAGCCAGTGGCCAGGAACCCCTTTCTGACTGGCAGTTGAGGGACCCAAAGGCTGTGGGGGCATATGGAACGTTGAGGCAAGAGGGACACGAAAACTATTTTATATATAAGGAGAGAGGAGAGATGACTTCCCCTCCATTCTACATTACCTGTTAGATTACCTTCTCATCAGTTTCATTTTCAAACTGTTTCCATGATGGGCTCTACTTTGCATTGACTGTATTTCTGCAATTCAGAGGCTTGATGGTGTCCTTAGTCATTATGCTCAATTTCTTCCATACTGCCCCAGCTGCCCATCAACCTTAATTTGGCCTCTGTTCCAGTTGATGCTGTTTACTTCTGCTCCCCCCCCAAAAAAAAAAACAACCCTTGTTACTGTTTCTTTTTGGTGGGGATTTGAGATCTGTACTTGTAATCTGGGCTTTAAGCAATACATTGAATTAAAAAAGAAGACAGCAATTGTCCCGGTTCCGGGACTTGAGGCACCCCTCCACACCCCAGGACCACCAAGATGCCCCCATACCCTGCAGGAGACTGGGGCCAGCAACCAGGGGTGAGCGAGTCGCCGGAGGTCCCACGATGGTGGACAACGGAGGAGCAGAGCAACGTCAACCAAATATAGGAGACGCCGGGCAAGGAAGGAGCGGTTGGGCGTGCCCGGTCCAAAGACTGAGCGTGCCACAGCAGCGGCAAGGGAGGCATCAGGCCTGACCAAGGGCCGATGCATGGAGCAGCAGAGGCATGGCATTGCAAGCTACCACAGGCCACCAAGGATACCACAGAATGCCAAGCAATGAGGGCACCATTTGGCCCAACCGCCAACTTCCACCCCGGCACGCCCCAGGCCTGGGAGTGCATCAATGGTCTTGTAGTGGGGGTGGGGTCGGGAGGAGGAGAGAGGGGGCGAGGCAGGAAAGTGGTGCTGGGAACGGAGCTGGGGAATAAAAGGCATGAGAGCCAAGGGTAGAGGAGGAGTAGCCGGAGCTGACTAAGGAGAACAGCAGCCACCCAGGACAGAGGAAGAGAGAGAACTGGACAGGTGCCGCGCCCTCCTGTGACCCAGCTGGGTCTGAGGCCACGCCCTGGCTGGCAGAGGGACACCTAGGGTGTTAGTCAACACTGTCCCCTGTCATGCTGATACTCTTCGGCACACCTCCTTGTGATCCAGCCTTCGGCCCCAGGACCAACCCATCAGTTGGTGACAGGGCGCCATCACGGCCACAGGCAGTGGGCCCGCCAGGGAAGTGAATGAGCCTGACAGCAATATCCCACCACATTTAGCCATACAGGCACCATAGCTGTACAGAATGGAAATCCATCAACCTCGTGAAATCATTCCTCTCTCCAAGATATGAGGACAGATCGACTCACCTTCTAGCTGTATCTGAAAAAGTGAGCAGTGACTCATGGAAGCTCATACCCCACCACAAATGTTGTCAGTCTTTGAGGTACTACTGGACGCTTTCTCTTTTCTACTGCTGCAGACAGACTAACAAGGCTACTCGACTTGATCTAGCAATATCCCAATATCACTCGGTGCTATTCTTTTTTTCTCTCCAGATGGCCTGCAGTTCTTATACATCCTTATACTTTCTTATGCAGTTCTTATACTTTCTACTGAAATCATAAACACATAGATTGCTATTCAGCCCCCCCCCCCAATTTATTTAAACATTTTACCCCATCTTTCCACATGATCCAAGACACTTTGGGGAAAAACCCAGTTAAAACCAAAATAAGATAGCAAACCCTATATTGCTCCCAATATAGACAGCTCATACAAAGTCTGTTGACATCTCAGCAGGACCTATACCTGATGTCAACCCAATGCCCCCTTCCCAATCAAACCTGATAGCCCTTATCATGGAGAAGCCATGGCTCAGTGGTAGAGCATCTTGATTCTATGCTCAAGGTCCCAAATTCAATCTCCTGCATTTCTCGTTAAATCAAATGATTATTGGAACACTAAGGAAAGGCATCTTTTCATCTTCTTCCAATAGCCCATCCATTCAAACATTTCTTATACTGCTGGGTGATACTTGAAGTGACTCAGATCCCCCCAGCCCCATCTTTCAATACATTCTTAGGTGGTTTTGTGTTGCCGTTCAGTTTTGTTTTCATGAATCTTGCAATCTCGCTCTCTTCCAGTTTGCAGCTCTGTTTTATCTGACCCAGGAAAGGCCATTTGCTCCTAATCCCCTTTACCTGCCAAGCATAATCCAACCCCTAATTGAACAGCTCTGCTGAAATCCCCTGCTCACACGCTTACTTTCCTCCTTGTTCTAGGAAATTAATGGGAAGCAAAAGGAGTGCAAAATAAGAATATGAGGGCACTGTCCAAGAGAGGTTTTCAATATTGCCGAAGTGCCTTTAGTTTATTAGGTTCAAATAAATGTAATATACAAACTATGCCGGGATCGTCAAGAGATATGATGGGGCTTTTTAACAGAGGACATCTGCAATGCAGTGTTCATTCAGGATTAAGTGATACATGACCCTCTGTCATGTCTGGATTGCCCCTGTTTTGGTTTCGTTCATTCCTTTTATAAAAAACAACTGTTTAGACTGATTCAGGTGGGTAGCTATGTTGGTCTGAAGCAGCAGAATGAAGTTGGAGTCCAGGGAGTGGCACCTTTAAGACCAACACAGTTTTATTCAAGGTATAAGCTTTCATGTGCATGCACACTTCTTCAGATATATTGAAATGGAAATTACTAGTCCATATGTGTAGGTAGAGGGTGAATAGTAAATTAGCATACAACATAATGAAGATATTCAACAGATTCTTGGACCAAACAGGAATAACAAGATTAGTTTATATGTTGTCAAAGGCTTTCACGGCCGGAGTTCATTAGTTGCTGTAGATTTTCCGGGTTGTGTGGGCATGGTCTCGGCATTGTAGAACCTGACATTTTGCCAGTAGCTGTGACTGGCATCCTCAGAGGTATAACACAGAAAGATGGAGCACTCTCTGTGTCAAGGTGAGAAGAAAAATGGTAGGCAGGTAATTTATATCTACTCCAAAAGGTGGGGTAGGGCTGAGTCGTTATCTTGTAGGAGTTCCCCAGGCCAGGGCTTTTTTTGTAGAAAAAGCCCAGCAGGAACTCATTAGCATAACAGGCCACACCCAACAGCAGAAACTCATTAGCATAGTAGGTCACACCCTGACAGCACAGCACATTAGCATATTAGGCCACACCCCCATGTCACCAGAAGTGTGGTTATCCAGCCACACCCACCTTCTGCTTCTTATTATGTTAACCTTGTTTGTTGTCAAAACCCAGGGCTTTTTTTGTAGCAGGAACCCTTTGCATGTTAGACCACACACCCCGAATGTAGCCAGTCCTAATGAGTTTCTGCTGTTGGGTGTGGCCTATTATGCTAATGAGTTCCTGCTGGGCGTGGCCAACTCAGGAGCCAGCCGGAACTCCGTTCCTGTGCGTTCCTGCCGAAAAATAGCCCTGCCCCAGGCTATGCTAATGGGGGAGCTTTCCTGAGGAGGTTCTTTTGTATATGGATTGTTTCAACCTCCTCAGGAAAAAAGTTGATTCAGCAACCGCTGTGACCACATCACAAGGATCTTCAATGTGTGAAAGAAAGTATGCACAAGAATATGTTTGGAAACAATGTGTTCATTTAAAAAGGCATCCTGTTAAGCAGAGCTTCTGCCTGAAATGCTGAACAGTTACTATTAGAGTTATGCATGACCTCACTTACAGGGCTCTTTTTGTAGCAGGAACTCCTTTGCATATTAGGTGACACACCCCTAATATAGCCAATCCTCCAAGAGCTTAGAGTAGCCCCTGTTAGAAGAGGTCTGTAAGATCTTGGAGGATTGGCTACATTAGGGGTGTGTCGCCTAATATGCAAAGGAGTTCCTGCTACAAAAAGAGCCTGCAGGGGAACACGGTAACAAGTTTGAGGAGGAGGAATAGAATGAGGAAGAGAAGAAGTATATTATAATGAATAAACTCAAATATGAAAAGTCTAAGTTTATTTTATCATGTTGAATATAAATATCATAAAGAGATAATGAAGGTTCTTATATAAATACAAACAAATTAGATATCAGAAGTGTCCATTCCAAACACAGAAAATACAAAGAAATCGTATAGTAGAAAAAAACTTTTCCATAAAGCGTGAAATATGCTCCAAGATTGTATTCTTCTGTAGTAAGACAGTTCACTCCATCCCATCTGTATTAGGGTGATGAAGCATATGATGAATAAGGATTCAAACCCAACGGACTATCAATAAAGGGCCGTTTCGAAAAATCTTCTTTATCAAAAGTTGATTGCAACAAAGTACATTGATAACGGAATGCAGGAAGCCTCCAAAAATCCATCAGCATCTGCATACTTATCTTGTAAGAGTTCCCCAGGCTGTGAAAACATGTAAATGGAGGAGCTTTTCTGAAGAGGTTCTTTTGTATATGGATTGGCTGTTTCCTGACAAGGTTCTTTTGCATATAGATTGTTTCCTGAGGAGGTTTCCTGTTTCCTGAGGAGGTTTCCTGTTTCTTTTGCATGTGGATTGGCTGTTGAAATTCTAATCTTATCTGTAGGGCTGTTGTCAGATGTAGAGCCTTTTGTGTTTTTCAGGACAGGAAACCATGCCCTATGTATTTTTAAACTCTCTTCTTTCCAGTTGAAATTATGTTTATGTTTATGAATTTCAATGGCTTCCCTGTGTGATCTGACATGGTAATTGGATGTGTTATCCAGCCTTTCAGTGTCTTGGAACAAAATATTGTGTCCTATTTGAGTTAGGCTATGTTCAGCCACTGCTGATTTTTCAGGTTTAGACAACTTGTAATCCCTGTGTCTTCTTACCAGAGACCAGGGATAATAGTTCTACCACTTAAATGTAAGGTTGCTGAACTCAAGGTGCAGCCTGAAATACTCCTGAAATTACAACCGATTATCTGATTGGGCTCTTTTTGTAGAAAAATCCCAGCAGGAACTCATTAGCATATTAGGCCACACCCAACAGGAGAAACTCATTAGCATATTAGGCCACACCCCTGACAGCATGGCTCATTAGCACATTAGGCCGCACCCCCATGTTACCAGAATTGTGGTCATCCAGCCACACCCACCTTTTGCTTGTTATTCTGTTTACCTTGTTTGTTGTCAAAACCCAGGGCTTTTTTTGTAGCAGGAACTCCTTTGCATGTTAGGCCACACACCCCTAATGTAGCCAATCCAAATGAGTTTCTGCTCTTGGGTGTGGCCTATTATGCTAATGAGCTCCTGCTGGGTGTGGCCAACTTCGGAGCCAGCCGGAACTCCGTTCCTGTGCGTTCTGGCCCAAAAATAGCACTGCTGATTACACAGATCAGTTCCCCTGGAGAAAACAGTTGCTTTGGAAGGTGGACTCTATGGTATCTGGGGTTCCCGACCGCCAGGTGGCACCTGGACATCTCCAGCTATTACAATTGATTTCCAGATGACTAGTATCACTTCCCCTGGAGAAAATGGCTGCTCTAGAGGGTGGAGTCTATGGCAATATACCCTGGTGAGATCCTTCCTGTCCCCAAACCCCACCCTCCCCACCCCCAAAATCTCTAGGAATTTCCTGACCCAGAGGTGGCAACTCTAATTATCACATCCCTGATGAGCTCTCCCCACCCCAAACTCTGCCCATCCCAAGCACTGCTCCCAAACCTACAGGAGTTTCCCAAGGTGGAGCTGACAGCCCTGCTTAAATGTATTTGTGTTTTGCTTGTGTCAGAAGGATCAGGAAGAATAGTGTGATTTGGGGGCCATTTTGTTCAATCTGTGAACATTTTGTCATCTTTGCTGGGTTAAAATTGGTCTTAATACATTTTTAATGAAAAGCACTTTCGAAGGGAGAAAGAGTGAGAGAATTTCTTCTCCGGTCTCTGATGCATGGACTCATTCCAGGTTTTGCCTCTTAATAGCAATTGCTAAGGAGGAAAAAAAAATGCTTTTACTAAAGACCTTGAATCACAGTGTTTCTGAACAATGGACAGCTAATCCCCATGGCAAATGGAACTAAATTGAGTGAATGAAAGACTCTGAAACACTAAATTTCCTTTCTTAAGCAATGAACCTCCACTCAGTGGCAACAGAATATTACACGGTGATCAAACTGAACGGAGAAGATGGCAGACACACGCGTTTAACAGGAAAGTAGGGTTTTTTATTATTTACAACTCGGCGATCCTGTCTAAACATTGTTGTTGGAAGTTCCAGTCATTTTCAAGACAGCACAGGTTGCTAATGCGGTTAATCCAGTTAGAAATAATTCTGCCTTCCCTTCAAATAAAAAGCTGCTCGTTCAGGAGATACCACAAGTTTGCTGCTCTGCTCAACTGGGTAATAGCAAGCTAAGGATTGGCTGACAGCTCATGTAGAAAATGGCCTCCTCCTCCCTCCCTCCTCTTTTTTTTTTTGTGTGTGTGTGTGTGTGTTCCCACTCTGGCCTCTTGCTATCCAGTGTCACTGCTGAATGCTCTTCTGGCTTCTGTTATGCTTGGCTCTGTTTCGTACTTGGAGCTGCCTGCTTGCTTCTGATATCACTTCAACCCATTCGGTCCCCCATGGCTTCAGTCCCTGGTATGTGCTGGCTGTTGGGAAGGCTGAGAACTGGTGTTAGTCCTTCTGAAACCACTAACAGCAGCATCACCTCCAATGCTCCCTCTAAGCTGTGGAGTCTTGTGAGCAAAAATTCCACTTTGTGAGCTGCTGGCTGTTATGTATTGAGATGTATATAACTGCCATGTGAACTGTGCCATTGAGATTTGATTGTAAATACTGATGTGTGAATCACCTGATTGAGATGCCATGTTGAGCTTCATCCTGGGCTAGGATCCTAGTGTAACC
Organism: Gekko japonicus; assembly: GCF_001447785.1. Taxonomy (NCBI): domain Eukaryota; kingdom Metazoa; phylum Chordata; class Lepidosauria; order Squamata; family Gekkonidae; genus Gekko; species Gekko japonicus. The sequence continues at coordinate 188,763 of NW_015165835.1, read as the reverse complement.
AATAGGAGCCCTAGCCCAGAAAGTGTCTGCCAATCGCCGTGCAGAGCGGAATCGCTTGTGATTGGTTGTTATTGCTTCAACCTCATAGGTTGCCTTATTGTACAGGGGGTGTGGCTACATTAGCCGGGAGTGTTTAAATATAGAGCAGCCAGTATATGTATTTGGTTCGAATGATGGGTCTGGCTGGCGATCGTTGTACCGTACCGGAGGAGTAACAGAGCTGAAGAATAAACCGCATTCTTGCTGAATCACTCTCCGACTTCTTTGTTAAGCGCACGACTTAACAATTGGCGACGAGGATGGGATCCTAGTGCGGGTAGGCAGCCCCGCTAGAGCAGACCCCATGTCGGACAACGAGGAAATCGCCGAGGCCGGCCAGCCACAGGCTCCACCCGCTCTGGGGGCCCCGCCTGTGCGCATAACGATGGCCGCGAGCAGCCAGAAGTTCGAATGCTTCGACCCGACTACTGAAGACTGGGACTCTTACCTCACAAGGTTTGAGTTCCATCTGGAGGCGAATGACATCACGACGGAGGAGAAGAAGAGGGCGACTCTACTCAGCTCGTGTGGAAAGAGCGTTTTTGACATCGCCCGGTCACTGGTGGCACCAGATGACCTCAAAACCGTATCCTTTGAAAGCTTGACAGACAAGCTGAAATCACATTTCTCTCCACAGCCGTCGGAAATCGCCTGCAGGCACGCTTTTTACAAGCGGGGCCAGAACGCAAATGAGTCCATAGCTGAGTACGTTGCAGCTCTTCGCAAGGCAGCACGGCCTTGCAACTTCGCGAATGTGGAGGAGGCCCTCCGAGATCGCCTCGTTTGTGGTCTGAGAGACGAGCGACTGCAGCAACGCTTGTTCGCAAGAACTACACTAACGTGGGCCATCGCCTATGCCGAGGCTGTCGCCGCGGAAGCTGCTGACAGGTCAACCAGGGAAGTGAGACAACGGGTCGCCACAGCTGATCAACGCGTCCACCAGCAGAGGGCTAACGACGCAAGCAGCGACTCCGATGATGACGTCTGCAAAGTGAAGGCGGGAACGTCCAAGCGGACCCAACGGAAGCCTGCCGAGTGTACAGCATGCGACGGTTGCGGCGGGAAACATCGGCGCGAGCGTTGCTGGGCGAGAGACCTCGACTGCCGGAAGTGCGGAAAGCGGGGGCATGTTGCCCGGGTATGCAGAGCCGCAAACAAGTCTTCACCAGCTTCATCTCCCCGCCGGCACCAACGTCCCCGAGCCGCACCGAAAGAAGACACCCGCCAGATGACAGGGAGCCTGTCGTCAGAAGCCACAGCCACCGTCCTAAGCACCGAGAGCCGACAAAAGATCCACGTCGTTCTCCATCTCGACGGCGCACCGTGTGAGATGGAAGTGGATTCCGGGTCGGCGGTAACCGTTTTGTCTACGCAGACGTGGCACAAGCTGTTCCCAACACGAAGTCGGCGGAGGTTGCGAGCTGCGGACATCCGATTGTCCGATTTTCAGGGAAATCGAATCCCTCTGGCGGGGAGGGATACGTTCACAGTTAATTTCAAAGGGAAAGGTGCTGTGCTTTCATGTTTGATCGCTGAGGGAAACCGTACCAACCTGCTCGGGTTGGACTGGTTTGAGCCTCTGGGTATTGCTGTTGTGGGAGTTAATAACGTTGTGGAAAATAAATGGGCTGTATTATATGCTGAATTTCCTGAAGTGTTTGGGGGCGGATTGGGAAAGTATAATGGTCCCCCAGTGTCTTTTGAGTTGGATCCTGCTATACGCCCTATACGCCTAAAATACAGGAAAGTGCCCATTCCGTTCAAGGCAAAGATCGAGGCTGAACTCGATAAGCTACTTGAACAAGGGGTGTTGGAACCAGTTCCTTGTAGTAAATGGGAAACCCCCATTGTTACTCCAATTAAACCCGATGGGTCAATACGAATTTGCGCTGACTACAAGTGCACGATTAACAAAGCCTTGCAGCAGCATTCGTACCCTGTACCAGTCATTAGCCACGTACTGGCATCACTGGGAGGAGGGAAGGTATTCGCCAAACTCGACCTGGCCCAAGCGTACCAACAACTCCCCGTGACCAAAGAGGCGGCTGACGCCCAGACCATCGTAACGCATAGGGGGGCGTTTAGAGTAAATCGACTCCAATTCGGAGTGAATGTTGCGCCGGGGATTTTTCAGAGCCTCATGGAGGGGTTGTTGAGGGGGGTGCCGGGCACGGTGCCCTATTTTGACGATGTCTTAATAGCGGGCAAATCTGATGACGAGCTGCTGTGCCGAGTGCGGGAGGTGCTCAAACGTTTTTCTGATGCGGGCCTGAAGGTAAAAAAGTCGAAGTGCCTGGTGGGAGTCCCGAGTGTGGAGTTCTTGGGGTTCCGGGTGGATGAGTTTGGGGTCCATCCTACTAACGATAAGGTCTCCGCAATCCAGAATGCCCCACGGCCACAAGGGAAGAAGGAGTTACAGTCCTTCCTAGGACTCCTTAATTTTTATCACGCCTTCTTGCCCCACAAGGCGTCGATTGCGGCCCCATTGCACAACCTGCTGCATAAAGACACAAAATGGAGGTGGGGTCCAGAGCATGAGCGGGCATTCGATGGGGTGAAAAAATTGTTGTCGTCTGATGCAGTGTTAACACATTATGATGAGGACAAACTGCTTGTGTTAGCTGCTGATGCGTCCCCATTTGGGGTGGGAGCTGTGCTGAGCCACGTAATGCCCGACGGGCGGGAAGCCCCTATCGCCTTTTATTCCAAGTCGCTAACAGCAGCGGAAAGAAACTACGCGCAGATTGACAAAGAGGCTTTGGCGCTAGTTTCCGCTGTTAAGAAGTTTCATGACTTTTTGTTTGGACGGAGATTCATACTGGTGACAGACCACAAGCCCCTGCTAGGGATTTTTGCCCAGGACCGGCAACTCCCTGATGTTATGTCCGCACGCATGTTGCGGTGGGCTTTGTTCCTCTCAGCCTACGAGTTCGACCTGGAGCACAGGCCGGGTAAGGCCATTGGACACGCTGATGCGCTCAGCCGCTGCCCTCTGCCCGGCCAGGACTTGGACCCTGCTCCTACTTGCTCCATTCTAGCTATCGAGGAACTGCCGGAGGCACCTGTGTCTGCTAAGGACATTGCTGCTGCGACAGCAAAAGACTCTGTGCTCAGTCGTGTTATTAACTGGGTGTGGAGGGGGTGGCCGGCAGGAACGTTGGAGCCGGAGTTCAAACCGTACAAAACGCGGGAAAGCGAAATGTCGGTATCAAAGGGCTGTTTGCTGTGGGGGAACAGAGTGATTGTACCGCAACGCTGGCGCGAAAAAGTGCTGAAATCACTACACGAGGGCCATCCCGGCATGGTGCATATGAAGGCTCTGGCCCGGGGATATGTATGGTGGCCTGGGATGGATGCTGACATTGAAGAGTGGGTACGGGGGTGTACGCCATGCCAGCAGGCGAGACCCGAACCGCCAACCGCCTTCCCACAGAAATGGGAATCGGCGGGAAAGCCTTGGTCGAGGCTGCACATAGATTTGGCGGGCCCAGTACAGGGTCAAATGTTTTTGATTGTGGTGGACTCTTTTTCGAAATGGTTGGAAGTGGCGCCAATGTCTACCACCACTTCCACTGCTGTTATAAATGTGTTGCGCCGCTTAATTGCCACGCATGGGTTGCCTGATGTCCTGGTAAGCGATAACGGCGCTCAGTTCGTGTCGCAAGAGTTTGCTCAATTCCTGGCTAACAATGGCATCAGGCAAATTACGTCTGCCCCGTTCCACCCAGCATCGAACGGGCAGGCAGAGCGAATGGTCCGCACGACCAAGGATGCGCTTGCCAAGCTAACATCCGGGGATTGGGGAGTGAAACTAGCGTCATTCCTTCTACGGCAACACGTAACGCCGTGCTCTGCCACAGGCCGCAGCCCGGCCGAACTATTGATGGGGCGACGCCTAGCGTCTTTGCTGGATAGGCTGCATCCAGACCTCAACGACTTGAGGCCCCAGCAGCAGAGTGTTCCCAATAAGGTCCGCACATACGAGTGCGGAGATACTGTGTTCGCCAAGAACTATGCTGGGGGACATTCGTGGCTTCCAGCCACTGTAACTGAGGTAGTGGGTTCCCGCATGTATGTAGTCCAGCTTGCGGACGGGCGCAAATGGAGGCGACATGTGGACCAGTTGAGGCAGCGGTGGGCGACTGGCCGCCCCACCTCGCAACCTGCCGAGCTACCTGATTCCGATGACCATCCCATACCTCTGCCGGAGGTGAGTACTGCCGAGCCTGCCGAGCCCAGTACTGTCCCTGAGGGAGGGCAGACCCCTACTCTTGGACCCGCTGCAAGGGATGGTAGCGTACCTGACCCACTCGAGAGTGAGTCAAGCCGAGTGCCCCCAATTCAGAGGGGCCCTGAACCTCCTACGCTGCGGAGGTCTCAGCGAATACGCAGAGTGCCCACCTATCTAAGCGACTATGACTGTACATAGTGTTTTTGCTTAGGGGGGAGGGATTTGTTATGTATTGAGATGTATATAACTGCCATGTGAACTGTGCCATTGAGATTTGATTGTAAATACTGATGTGTGAATCGCCTGATTGAGATGCCATGTTGAGCTTCATCCTGGGCTAGGATCCTAGTGTAACCAATAGGAGCCCTAGCCCAGAAAGTGTCTGCCAATCGCCGTGCAGAGCGGAATCGCTTGTGATTGGTTGTTATTGCTTCAACCTCATAGGTTGCCTTATTGTACAGGGGGTGTGGCTACATTAGCCGGGAGTGTTTAAATATAGAGCAGCCAGTATATGTATTTGGTTCGAATGATGGGTCTGGCTGGCGATCGTTGTACCGTACCGGAGGAGTAACAGAGCTGAAGAATAAACCGCATTCTTGCTGAATCACTCTCCGACTTCTTTGTTAAGCGCACGACTTAACACTGGCATTAAAGTTTTGAGCAAAGGATTTGGCTACAGCATTAATTAGTTTGCTCTGGAGCCATCCTCCCTGAGCTAAGACAAAAATGTGTGAACCAGTTGCTAAAAAAATGTGAACTAGCTCACGCTAACTCAGCTTAAAGGAAACACTGATCACCTCCATGTATGGAGAAAGACCAAACTTTTCCTGTTACATGCAATGTTGCCAGCTCTGGGTTGGGGGCGGAGCCTGGGGAGTGGAGGGACTTCGATGGGGTGTAATGCCATAGAGTCCTTCTTCCAAGGCAGCCATTTTCTCCAGGTGAACTGATCTCTGTTGCCTGGAGATGTTGTAATCCCAGGAGATCTCCAGGCAAAACCTGGAGGTTGGCAATCATACTTTCAGGTGACTCCACCCCACATGATTCCTGTCATCAAATCTTAGGGCCTAAGCAGGCAAAATACCAGGCTTAATGAAGCTATGTCTTCACTCCTAAAAAAACATTCAAAACAAATGGAGAAGGTTCCCTTCTGAGCTAATTTGAAGCAGACTCCCCAAATTCCTGCTTGGCCCCACAAGTCAACTAGAGAATCCCACATTATTTTATTACTTCTTCTTTTACCTATCCTACTTCCTCACCACCCCAACTGGGGCCCAAATTACAAATATAAACACATTTTAATGAGCAAAACACAATATAAAAACCAGCAAGAAACCCAAAAGATACACAACATCTCTTGGGCTAGTGTCCACTGGGTTAGTCTTCAAGGCCACAGACTGTGAGGCATGGCCCTCAGTTCTCTCGGGGTACCCACTTGCAGGTGGAGGCTATATTTATCCCACTATTACAACCAGAGGTCATTTTGGGTGGGGGATCGCAGGGGATCGCAGTTCCCCCGGGTGAGGTACAGGGGGCGGGGCACATGACGAAGCCCCGTCCCCTGCTTCCGGCCGCCCCACTTCCAGCCCTCATTCAGCCAGGAGGAGGCAGGAGAAGAGGGAGGGTAAGTTGCTTCCTCCCTGCCTCTCCCCACCCCTGCCTGCCTGGGGCCAGGGAGGGCCTTCACGGGGCTTCCTTGCACTCCCACCGGCCTTGCAGGTCCACCGCCGGGCCCCTCATTAGCATAACTCGTTAGCATAATTTATTTGCATATGCCACACCCCTTGACATCACCGGAAGTGTGTCGGAAGGCAACACCCACCGCTCAGGCTCCACTGGACTGTTTTGGATTGCTAGCTATTGGGGGGGGGGCACGTGCAGATCTGTCCTCACAGAGGAGGGAGAGCTTGTACCTGAATAAAACTTGGTCTTAAAGGTGCCACTGGACTGCCTTGGAGCAGGGGGCTGGAGGGGGCTCCGCAACTTACCTGGCTGCTTCTGGCTCTGACTGAGGGCTGCTGGGAGCAGGGGGTAGGGCTTGTTGTATGTGCCCACCCCCTGGGCTCTTTAGTGCCAGAGCTCTGCTCCTGTGCGCTCCTGCAAGAAATGACCCTTGGTGAAACCACTATGCCATATTGCTGTGGCTGACATAGTTCATTTTGAAATGTTCACATATTAGAGGAAACCCACCCCCCAGGAGGGGTGTTGAAAGACCTGAGTCAGATTGAGGTAACGAGAGAGGAGGTCCTAAAACTGATAGACAACTTAAAAACTGATAAATCACCAGGCCCAGATGGCATACATCCGAGAGTTCTGAAAGAACTCAAATGTGAACTTGTGGATCTCCTGACAAAGATATGTAATCTTTCCTTAAAATCTGCCTCCATTCCTGAGGATTGGAAGGTATCTAATGTCACTCCCATCTTTAAAAAGGGCTCCAGAGGAGATCCGGGAAATTACAGGCCAGTCAGTCTGACGTCGATACTGGGTAAATTGGTGGAAACCAATATTAAGGAAAGAATTAGTAGGCACATAGATGAACAAAACCTATTGAGGCAGACTCAGCACGGTTTCTGTAAGGGAAGATCTTGTCTCACTAACCTGTTAGTGTTCTTTGAGGGGGTGAACAAACATGTGGACAAGGGGGATCCAATAGATATTATTTACCTTGTTTACCTTGACTTCTAGAAAGCTTTTGATAAAGTTCCTCATCAAAGGCTCCTAAGTAAGCTCAAAAATCATGGGATAGAAGGACGAGTCCTTTTATGGATCAAAAACTGGCTAATTAATAGAAAACAGAGAGTGAGTATAAATGGGCAATTTTCTCAGTGGAGGGTGGTAAGCAGTGGGGTACCGCAGGGATCAGTACTTGGTCCACTGCTGTTTAACTTGTTCATTAATGATTTGGAGATGGGAGTAAGCAGTGAAGTGGCTAAATTTGCGGATGATACAAAGTTGTTCAGGGTGGTGAAAACCAGTGAGGATTGTGAGGCACTCCAAAGGGATCTGTCAAAGATGGGCGAGTGGGCGTCAACATGGCAAATGGGGTTCAATGTGACCAAGTGCAAGGTGATGCACATTGGAGCCAAAAATCCTAAATATAAATACACATTGATGGGGTCTGAACTGGCAGAGACTGAGCAAGAGAGAGATCTTGGAGTTGTAGTGGATAACTCACTGAAAATGTCGAGACAGTGTGTGACTGCAATAAAGAAGGCCAATGCTATGCTGGGGATTATTAGGAAGGGTATTGAAAACAGATCAGCCAATATAATAATGCCCCTATATAAATCAATGGTGAGACCTCATTTGGAATACTGTGTGCAGTTCTGGGCACCACACCTTAAAAAGGATATTATAGCTTTGGAAAAAGTGCAGAAAAGGGCAACTCGAATGATAAAAGGGTTGGAACACTTTCCAGGACGTCCTTCTTCACCCAAAGAGTGATTAACACTTGGAATTCACTGCCACAGGAAGTGGTGGGTGCTACAAGCATGGATGGCTTCAAAAGGGAATTAGATAAGCATATGGAGCAGAGGTCCATCAGTGGCTATTAGCCACAAGGTATAGCTAGGGGCTCTGGGGCAAGTGATGCTCTGTCTTCTTGGTGCTTGGGGGGGGTCAACAGTGGGAGGGCTTCTAATGTCCTGGCCCCACTGCTGGACCTCCTGATGGCACTGGTATTTCTGGCCACTGTGTGACACAGAGTGTTGGACTGGATGGGCCTTTGGCCTGATCCAACATTGGCGTCTCTTATGTTCTTATGTTCTTATGTTCATGTGTTCATGGTAATAACACCTCTCTTGCCAGAAAGTGTAGAATTATCCAGATTTTCTCAGTATGAAATACCAGTGCCGGACCAGCATACGCAAAGGTATAAAAGAAAAGTTCTGAGATAAATTAAATGATCTTTTAAAACATATACATTGGAATTTCTTAGCGCCCTGTTAGAGACACTGGGAACAATCCAGTTTAATGCGAGCAATTTTTATTTTAAAAGAAATGTTAGAGATTTTACTAAGGCGAGCACAGTTTGCGTCTATAATCTCAGAGTGCAGTTGTAGTTTAATTTTATTCCATGCGTGCTAGAAAGAAGAATGTGAGAATAATATTAAAAGCACTGTATTAAAAAGGTAGAAGGGAGGAGACTCAAAAATGGGATATATTTTTTTTGTCAGAATAAAACAACCAGTGCAGAAATATTAACTAACTTGTTTGGCTTTCTTTCTTTTTAAAAAATAAATAAAATAAAATCATAATTTTAAAAGAAAATTGATGATTTACTAGGGTGCTTTTTTTAAAAAAACATTTTTTTATAATTAGAAGTTCATGCGCAGTGGTTTCTGTATCTATTGAGCTTTAATTAGTTGTTTAGTCCGTACTATAGAGTTTTTAATAAGATTTTGAATTCATTTGCTACAGCTTCGAGGAGAGTGACTTTGTAATTAATTGTCTTTCGGGGGGGGAATAAAAAAAGATGAATGAACAAAGGGTGAGAGAACAGAACCCAGATATTAGTGTTTATTTCAAAGAGACAAGTATTTACTGCTGTCTGGAACATAACTTCACTGGTTTTCTTGTTGTCCAGGGGTGACAGCCCCACTCCCTCACTCTTCAGCCAAGGGACTGAAGGGAAGAGATCTGCCTGGTGGTGGTGGTGGGTGCATACTGGGTCATCCCAGTGCGAACAGCAGCCCCTGGAACTTCTTTGGGAGACTGGCCCAGCTGTGGTGATAGAGACACCAGAGAAGCTGGCCACCATCCTGAAAGACAGGGAAGAAGTAGGGGTGGGGAAGGTGCTGGTGAAGACCTGCCAGACAATGAGGCAAGGTTGAGGGGGGAAGGCCTACCCTATTCTCAAGCCAAAGCAAAGTGGCCCATATCCTACCACTTAGGGTGGCCATAGGCCTACTGGGGGTGGGAGAACCTCTTCCGTGGGGCTCGAACAGCTACTGTTTCAGCACTTATTCTGCTCACTGGTCATAAGCAGACAGCTGGTTTTTCATCAGGCAAGTCAACAGTCTGTGAGGAACCAGAGTGGAAAATATACCATGCATAACTTAAAAAAAAAAAAAAGAGTCTACTTCTTTTAATACTGAGATGTGTAATTATATTTTTCAACTGATTATTTTTTACCAAGGGTTATTCTTAGTGGACTTGTGTTAGCGGCTCCATATCACTTGTTCTGTCAAAGATGAAGGATGTAGTAATTTGCAGAGGAATAGACCAAGTCACCAAACACTGATGAGATGACAGTGTGTGTGAGCATTCGAAGATCCTTCCCATAAAGCCCTATTTTTTTAAAACCATATAGCTCAATATCAGAACTTTTACCAGTCCCTGGCTTACTGAAACAGCCACATGAATTGAAAAAAAGGTACAGAACATTTCTGTCCAGGCAACTAACCAATGAAATATTAAAAGGTAAAGGTAAAGGTTCCCTTGCTCGAAAGCCAGTCGGATCCGACTCTCCGTTTCAAAGCCGAAGAGCCAGCACTGTCCGAAGACGTTTCCGTGGTCATGTGGCCGGCATGACTAAACACCAAGGCGCATGGAACACTGTTACCTTCCCACTGAAGTGGTACCTATTTATCTACTTGCAATTTCTTGCTTTCGAACTGCTAGGTTGGCAGGAGCTGGAACTAGAGACGGGAGCTCACTCCGTCGTGCAGCAACCCGGGTCTTGAACTGCTGAACTACCGACCTTCCACAGCCTGCAGTTCAGTGTCTTAACCACTTGAGGCACCACAGTTACCAATGAAACATTAGGTAATGTAAAATTCTTCTGTCTGAGACCCTGGAGATCTGTTACACGTCAGAACAGGTAATACTGACCTAGATCGGCCAAGAGTCTCACTCACTGTAAGTCAACTTCATGTGTCCCTCCCTGCCCTATGTTTTTATAGTTGTTTTTATGTATTTTGTATGTGTATTCTAGCTCAGTTTTAATTGGTCGGGTTTTTTTTAATTTTAATGGGGTTTTATGTATGCTTTTATAAATTCTTGGTGGGCCTGATGAGAGCAGAAAGACTGGGTATGTATTTTGCAAATAAATGGAATAAATAAAAAGGGGGCTGTTCCCACACTAGTCAGAGAACATGTACAATCATGCATCCTCAAGGGTTTCTGATACATTGCGGTCGACAGCCATATGGGCAGCAACCAGCTGTCAGGAAGTACATCACCTGAATGAAGCATGATATACTGGCAAAGCAACCTTAGAAGTTCTGGAAATAATGTGATAGCAACACCAACCATGCTTGTAAAGGAAGCTCTAAAGAGAGTGTGTGCCATTTGATGGGGATGCCAACCTCCAGCTAGGACCTGGAGATCCCCTGGAATTACAGCTCATCTCCAGACTACAGAGAACAGTTTATCTGGAGAAAATGAATATTTTGAAGGGGAGATTCTATGGCATTGCACCCCACCGAAGTCTGTGTCCTTTCCAGGCTCCATCCCCAAATCTCCAGGAGTTTCTCAACCTGGAACTGGCAACACTATCTGTCCCATCCCCTGCCAGTGGCCAGGAGGGGACCTGGTAACCCTATATGAAGAATCTAAACCCATTGACTTCAGTGGGAAGGACGTAACTGGGCTTAGGGTAGCATGGTGAATCTCAGATTTCATGGAATGGACAGGAGTTGATGCTGGTGTTCAAACAAAGGGACAAAAATTTAGACATCCACAATCAAATTTAATTGAAGTATATTTGGTGCACACTTTGAAAAGAAAGACCTGAAAGAATGCCGCCATCGCCTGTCACCTGTATTTGCTTGAAACTGTGATGGTTTTAACTGTTTTATCTGTTTTAAAATATTTTATGTTTTACTATATTTGTATACATGCCTGTAAGCTGCCCAGAGCCTGCCTCAGTGAGGAGGGTGGGATACAAATAAATAAATAATACTGTGTTTACAAGTCATATTTCTCTTCTTAGTTCCTTTTCAAATACCTTGGTTTCTTTCTACACCACTTTCCCCTTCAAGTGGCATATAAATATATACTGTAGTAATCAGGGGTCATTTCCTGCAGGAGCGCACAGGTGCGGAGTGGTGGCACAGTAGGTATATCCCACTGTCTTAACATATGAACTGTGTTAGTTCAAGCCCCGCGCTGGTGTGAGCAGCCAGCCTGTTGTTCCCAGTTTATCGTCCACCCAGCGATTCGAAAGCTTCAGCGAGTAGATAAAATGGGAACCAGTCAGAGAGAGAGGGCACGCCAATCTCCCTTGTGGGAGGGTGTTAGCTGACGGTCGGACGTCCTGGTCGAGGCTTGGAAGGCGAAATAGCTTCTCGGCTATGAAAGAATCCCTGCAATGGATGTTCCGGCCAGGCGGTTGTAGTGTGGCAATTGACATACGGGTCCTGAAGCCTGGCCAACATGCAGCTGTGTGGAAAATGACAGAGCCAAGCCAGAAGACGTCGATACTAGGCAGTGACGGCGCGTGCAATTAAAAATGAATATATGTTGTCTTCCCTATCCCCTACAAACATTGTTAGTCCCTTGTCTATATTGAGTAACTGTACATCGCTTTGAGCCCACTGGGGAAAGTGATTAATAAATGGAAAGTATTATTATAAAGAGCTCAGGGGGCGGGCACATGCAACAAGCCCCACCCCCTGCTCCCAACAGCCCTCAGTCAGAGCAAGAAGCAGCCAGGTAAGTTGCAGAGCCCCTCCCCGGCCCCCCAGTCCAAAACAGTCCAGTGGCACATTTAAGACCAAGTTTTAGTCAGGTACAAGCTCTCCCTCCTCTGTGAGGACAGATCTGCATGTCCCCGTCCCCTCCCCCAATAGCTAGCAATCCAAAACAGTCCAGTGGAGCCTGAGGAGCGGGTGTTGCCTTCTGACACACTTCTGGTGATGTCAGGGTGTGTGGCATATGCAAATAAGCTATGCTAATGAGCTCCTGCACCTCTTTTCCTACAAAATGACCCCTGGTAGTAATATATATGTGTATATGTTTGTGTGTACAGACACACATACATACACACACACTGCAGTAACCCTTTCATTAACTCTGACAAGAAGACCAATATTATCATTACATTAGATAGGAGTGTAGAAAATAAGTCATATTAGGATTCCATTCTAATTCTATTTTAAAAGTCTGAGTTAGGTTTTTTTTAACATTGGGACTAAAGTGAGTCCTGTTCATTAATCAGCCTGTTGGTAATGACCATTGGTTCCAAAAGGAAACACATTTCTAGGCGCATCTCCACCCCCCCCCATCCAAATGGAATGAAATAATCAGGGATCGTATCCCCCCAAGACTTAGAACAGTGGTCAATAAATAAATAAATAAACTTTCCTAAGGCCTAATACAGTTCCTCATGTTGTGGTCACCCCCAACCATAAAATTGTTTTTGTTGCTACTTCATAATGGTAATTTTGCTACTGTTATGAATCATAATGTAAATATCTGATGTGCAGGATGTATTTTCATTGTTACAAATTGAACATAATTAAAGCATAGTGAGCCCTATCCTAAGACCATCGAAAATTTGTGTTTTCCAATGGTCTTAGGCGACCCCTGTGAAAGGGTCGTTCGAGGGGTCGCGACCCTCAGGTTGAGAACCGCTGTCGTAGAGGATCCTCTCCAAATTTCAACAGATCGAGACTGGAGTAACTCTTCCTAGGATCTCAGCATCACAAAATTTTGTGTGACTTGGAGTGACTCTGGGAAGGTGTTGATATTTGACAGGAGGACTGCTGTACTGTTGGTGTGAGGAGATTAGCAGAGCACAGCCAGCCACATTTCTGCCTTGAGGTATCTCTGAAATATATACACACATGAAATTAACTCCCTCTTCACAGGGGAACAAAAAGATTCAGTTCACTTATCATTTTTATGAGAAACTGTTGCATTCTGGACTGCTGGCTCAGCAGAGAGAGAGAAAGAGAAATTCAGATGGAAGAGGCTGAGATAAAAATAACAGGAACAAAGGTGAGATATTTTTTTTCTTGTCAGGAAAAGCAAAGGGAGAAGTACACTCTGCCTGCTGAGGTACCCAATGCAATTATGCCTAAAATAAAAAACAAAGTTTCCATAACCCAATACGTTTTTAATTTCTTTAGATTTCAATGACATACGCATGTATTTCCAGGCCCAGGCCCTTCCTCCAAGTTATGTGTGTCAGAAAGCTCCTTCAAACCCTGAGTGTACCAGATGTTCACAGTGTTATGCATGTTCTGCTTCAAGAAGCAGGGAGAAGTTGATGTAGTTAGTTGTATCCCACTTTTCTCCATGACTGGGACACAAAGAGGCTTTTCACATCATTCTCCCTTGCTCCGCCTTATGCTCACAACAACAGCCCCATGCGATAGGTTAGGCCAAGAGATTGTGACAGGCCCAGGGTCAGACGAGCTTCTGTCACAGAGCTTTTGGTGCCATAAGTGAGCAGGTTGCCATCCACCTGATCTCAGAAGGTGGGGGACCCAAAGCAGTGCCTCTGAAGATGGCCATGAAGATGGTTGGGTGGGTTCATAAGGGAGCAGGCAGTCCTTCAGGTATGTTGGTCCCTAATAGGGTTGCCAGGTCCCTCAAAGTCCCCAGCAGGGGACTTTGGGGGGGTGTTACTGGAGGGGGTGGGGAGTCCCCCGTGTGATGACATGACACAGAAGTGACATCAACGCATTGCAGAGCAGAGGCCCCGCCTCTCCCCAGGAGCATTTCAAGGGTTGCTTTAAACGCTGCTGGGATGGGGGTAGAGGCCACAAATGCCTGCACTCCGAGCCCCGAATTCGGGGCTTAGAGACCAGGTGCATGGCCCCAGCCAGTCCCCAGCAGCATTTAAATACATCCTTTAAACACTGCTGGGGAGAAGTGGGGGGGAGGCCGTGCACACCTGCACTCTGAGCCCCAAATTCTGGGCTTAGAGTGCAGGTGCATGGCCCCCGCTGCTCCCCAGCAGCATTTAAAGACATTCCTTAAACACTGCTAGGGAAAGGTGGGGGGGAGGCCATGCATCCCTGTACTCCAAAAATGGGGCTCAGAGTGCAAGCACATAGCCCACGCCTCTCCCCAGAAGGATTTAAAGACATCATTTAAATGCTGCTGGAGAGAGGTGTGTGTGGGGGGTGATGCTGCATGTGCCTGTATTCTGAGCCCCAAATTTGGGTCTTCAAGTGCAGACATGCAGCCCCAACCTCTCCTCAGCAGCGTTTAAAGGATGTCTTTAGATGCTGTTGGGAAGAGGTGAGGAGGAGGCCGGGTGGTCACTCTTGGGGGTGGGGCTTCCCTCCACCCACCAGCCGGCTGGTGGTTGGGAAGGAGTCCCTCCAAGTCGGGGAACCCCCACCAAACCTGCAGGTCTGGCAACTCTAGTCCCAAACCATATGGGGCTTTGAAGGCCAAAACCAGCACATTGAATTGTGCCTGGGAGCAAACTGGGAGCTAGTGTAGATGGACCAAGATTGGGAGAGATGGTCCCTACGTCCCACTCCAATCAACATCCTTGATGCGGCGTTCTATCCAATTGAAACTTCTGAACACTTCTCAAGGGCAGCCTCACAAAATAACCTTAAAATGGCAGTGAAGGGGGATATTGCCCAAGAAAACATTTTTTTTTCTTCCTGACCAAGTATGATAATGAAAAGAAATGGGTATATATACCTAGCTGTGTACTCTGATTAGAAGCTGGTCTCCCAGTTCCTAAGCAGAAGACTTCCCCAGCATTATTACCCAATAGGAAGCCAGGGGTGGCTAGATGACAGCAGGTCCTATGTTTTTGCCACTTTGGTGTAGTGGTTAAGTGTGCGGACTCTAATCTGGGAGAACCGGGTTTGATTCCCCACTCCTCCACTTGCACCTGCTGATGTGACCTTGGGTCAGTCACAAGCTCTGGCACAGCTGTCCTTGAAAAAGAGCAGTTTGTGTCAGAGTTCTCTCAGCCCCACCCACCTCACAGGGTGTCTGTTGCGGGGAGGGGGAAGGGAAAGGAGTGTGTAAGCCGCTCTGAGACTCCAAGTGAAGGGCGGGGTGTAAATCCAATCTCTCCTCTTCTTCTCTTCTTCATGATATTTGCAGGGAAGGGTGTCAAGTCTTTTTACACCTCGGCTGTCCCTTACCTGTAGCAGCCTCTTCTTTCGCCACACATCACTCAGTGGCCATGGGCCAGTACAATGGATTGAACTGTCTTCCTATATCCGTGGAGAAGATCAAGAGTCCAGTAGCACCTTGAAGACTGATGGAATTTGTGGCAGGGTATGAGGAAGAAGGAGGAGGAGGAGGAGAAGGAAGAAGAAGAGAGCAGTGACTCATGACAGCTCATACTCTGCCACAAATTTTGTCAGTCTTTAAGGAACTCCTGGATGCTTGCTCTTTTCTGCTGCCAGATTAACACAATTACCCATCTTGATCTATCTTCCTATATTCGGTAATATAGACGTTATAAAACATACTACTTGTAAGAAAGGGGACAGTGTAATGAGGGATTCATTGTTACAAGTTGATGGAAATTTCCCTTTTAGAGCAAAACAGTAGGCCATAGCCATAATCATTGCTTTCCATAATACCCAAAAATGTCAGTAAGAGACTGTTATGATTTTAAGCTTCCACTGATGGTAAAATTCAAACTTGTGCCTATTACTTCTTAGTTTCTGCACTTCCTCTACTGTTTACAAACACCTTTCCAAAAATGATGCCCATGTGTTCCAGGAGCCCTCCACCCATGCATAGGTCCTTTCATCATGTAGACAAGAACGTGTCTGACAGATATCATGACTGCCATGTTGTCTGATCAGGGGCTACATGCATATTTTGCATGCTTTAGTACACATAAACTGATCACTGGATTTGTCAGGGTGCTGGTTTGTGTGCACTGAAGTATGTGCAAGCCAAATATGTTTGTCCCCCTGTTCGTATAGTGTGTTGACTTTGTGTATTGGGAGCACCATGTGTAGCATGCCCGCATGATATGTGTGGCCATTGGGCTTCTGGTACCCCTGGGTATAATGTTTGAAAGGGGCTCTCACTAATCAGGGCTGCTTCACAGACTGCAACAAAAGGATTTCCATTGCTGTTGACTGACACTGGATTTGTACGTTCATTGAGTCAATGATCCTCTTTGTATGGTGAGACAGAAGACATGTGCACCATGTAACCTGTGAAGTAGACACTCCATGAGCATTTAGGTAAGCCCAACTGAGCTATTTTGCATGTGAGCCCAATTCACATGACCTTCCCCCATGTTTCAGAGAGGGAAGTACTGTGAAACTCAGATCTCCAAACTTACAGGCCTCCTCATGCAGTTCTATCTGTCTATCTAGTACTGCTCATACGGCTATCACCTTAAACAGAAATTAGAACCAAATAAAATATTGTAAAAGACCTGACTCAGTATTATTTCTCATATATTTGATTATTGTGCCTATTAATTTCGCTACAGAGAGGGTGACACGATCATTGGTATCCAATAGTAGCCATGGCACCTGGGCTTGCACATTTCGCAGTTCCATATCTTTAAGTAAAAGGGTGACTAAATTAGCCCTCAACTCATCCAATATAGGGCACTCCATAATCATATGTTCAATGGTTTCGATTGTTATCATATGAGCATCTGCATGTTCTATTAGAGTATGGTACTTTATTATATCTGCCCTCCAAAACTGCCGAAGGAAGAACGTCCAGACTTGCCAAAGTAAAAGCTCTTCTTAGTTTTGGGACTGTCATCATGCAGTTCATGCTCTTCCACTACAATAAGACAGGGCCACTTCCACAAGTCTTGAGGCTGGCCCGACTCTCTTTAGTAATATTAGAGAGACATTTGTTACTCTGAAAACAAATAGAGAATATCTATCCAGGCTCCTTGGTGGTTGTTTAGCCGTGGTTTTTAAAATAACAATTGGTGTTGTAGACACTGTAGGCTTCAGAAACAAATCCTGTTAGATCCATTTGTTATTCTTTTGAGGTATTTGTAAGATGTAGGTGATAAACAAGACAAAAGGAAACGGTGACTAATGTAATTACAAATGCAAAAGCAGAAGATTAGGGATAAGAGGATTTCCCTAGTTACGTTTCTTGATTGTTCTGGAATTTCATTCTTCAGTGTTTGCTTCACTCCTCTTTCATTCCTGTTAAAATAGTTCCAGAAGGGGAGCAGGCATCATTTGATTCAGTTTTCAGTTCCTTCCATTCACCCTTTCCCCCTCTGTAGTGTTACAAGTGTGCATTTTGATAGAAAATTAAGACAATTCTGTAATACTCAGACATTTGAACATAAGAGAAGCCAATGTTGGATCAGGCCAATGGCCCATCTAGTCCAACACTCTGTCACACAATGGCCAAAAATACCAGGTGCCATCAGGAGGTCCATCAGTGCCCCAAAAAAAGCCCTCCCCCTGTTCCCCCCCCCCCCCCAAGCACCAAGAATACAGTGCATAACCTGCCCCAGCCTGTGAGGTTCTATCTATACCTTGTGGCTAATAGCCACTGATGGACCTCCGCTCCATATGTTTATCCAATTCCCTCTTGAAGCTGTCTATGCTTGTAGCCACCACCACTTCCTGTGGCAGTGAATTCCATGTGTTAATCACTCTTTGGGTGAAGAAGTATTTCCTTTTATATGTTCTAACTTGACCGCTCAGCAATTTCATGGAGTGCCCACAAGTTCTTGTATTGTGAGAAAGGGAGAAAAGTACCTCTTTCTCTACCTGCTCTATCCCATGCGTAATCTTATAAACTTCGATCATGTCATCCCTCAGCCGTTGTTTCTTCAAGCTAAAGAGCCCCAAGCGCTTTAACCTTTCTTCATAGGGAAAGTGTTCCATCCCTTTAATCATTCTAGTTGCCCTTTTCTGCACTTTTTCCAATGCTATAATATCCTTTTTGCGGTGTGGTGACCAGAACTGTACACAGTACTCCAAATGAGGACGCACCATTGATTTATACAGGGGCATTATGATACTGGCTGAAAATTTGCATTCATCAAGATCCCTTTTCTGCAGTGTTTTACCAATGCACACAGGAGCTCCTCTGCATTGGTAAAACATCACACCCAAAGGAATCCTGATGCAGTCATACATACAATCACATCAGATGACTGTCCTTTTCACATGTACAACTAAAAGACTGGGGGGAGGCAAGTGCGATGACCAGTGTTCCCTCTAAGCTGAGTTAGTGTGAGCTAGCTCACAATTTTTTAGCCTCCGGCTCATACATTTTTATCTTAGCTCAGGAAGGATGGCTCCAGAGCAACCTAATTTATGCAGCATCAAAATTGCTCGCTCACAATTTTAACACCAGTAGCTCACAAAGCAGAATTTTTGCTCACTAGACTCCCCAGCTTAGAGGGAACATTGCCGATGACCACATTGGTAACAGAAAGAAGAGGAAAAGATGTACACAATCTGTGGGGACTATAGGCTTTACACATACACAACAGTCTACAAAATATGTTAATAGAAAATGCAATAATGGTTTGGATCTTATAACATCATTCCTTTCATACTTTACTCCAGCCACTGTGGAGGCTTTCCTTTGCATTGGTGCTCACTTTTTGCACCACCACCATTTCTGTGAGCATAAGGGCTTCTTGAAAAACACTGATGTTGCACATACAGAAATTCTAGCATCAGAGGAAGAGAGCTCCATAGTGGAGAATAGCTGCTACAGAAATCAGATAGAAGCATGAGAGGAACGAGGTCATGGGATCCAAGCTACTGAATTATTTCTAATCCATCAATTCTAGTTTGGATACAAGATGATGAGGTAATTTAGAACTCTAAAATCTAGGGAGAAATTTGTAGACAGATAATTTCAGAAGTTTCCCCATGGAAGATGTTAAAAATGGAGACAATAAGACCGGACTTCCCTGTAATTGACTATGTATTCGACTGTTTTGCTTGATAGACAGACAGACAGACAGAGAGATCCTGCTATATTTTCTTAGCCTCAAGGTGGCTAATAGCACAACAACCAGTTACAAGGATATGAAAACAAAACAGTCCCTTAGCAGATTAAAAACAAACAAACAATAACACAAATATATAGCCCAATCTTGCCAAACATGATGATGATGATATGGATATGCCATGAATTGATTTATGGTAACCCCTCATGAGATGGTCAAGGCAAGAGTTGAGCAGAGATGGTTTGCCATTGCCTTTCTCTGCATAGCAACCCCAATCTTCCTTGGTGATCTTCCATCCAAGTATAAACTATGGCTGATCCTGCTTACCTTCTGAGCTCTGGTAAGCTTAGGCTAACAATTTACCCACCACCAAATGCCCTCTGAAATAGTTCTTGCACACCTTCCGATATGTAGACAATGAAGGCACCCTCCGTATTCACTCAGATAGGTGATTTCAGAGGACTTGGCCTACTGCATAGAAAGCCCATAACCTGTTACCATACAGATGATCTAGGAGAGGGTATCACCAGGTTTTGAAGACTTTAAAGAACACCGGGTAGTCCCTGGGATCCTGACAGCCATTTATTTTCCCAGGGAAGACAGCCATAAAATGAACCACAAGGTCACAGGAACGGAGATGTATTTCTGCAGAGAGATGACCATTTGCTCTATCCACCAGGAAAGGCAAGATGAAAAGCTGTTGTAAAACATGACCTGCGTCTTGAAATGTGTGGGATGTGTGCACCGGGTTGCTTGAGAGATAGGGGTTTCCCCTTCCACATGGTGGCAAGTTCTTTAAATCTGGATTGGGGAAGAGGCTTCCCAGCAGCAAAGGCAGGAGGGTTTTAAAAAGATCAGTATCATCTGTTAGTCTTTGTTCAAATGCTGGGAATCAGATCCCCCTGCATGGAGCATGTGTGTGTGTGTGGGGGGGGGTCAGGATCTGCATTTGCTCCAGGGACAGCCAGGAAGGGATGTTGAAGGTAACTCTTCTGTATTGTTAAGTTTAGTTTAGGGTTATGGTTTTACTGTTATTTCCCTTAGATCTGTAACCAACCAGTTATTTTCCCTGTCTTGTGCCCTAGCTAGGGTTCCCAAGTACTTACCGTAATCCGGAACACGCTCCCCGGCCGGAACATTTCTCCTTGTAACACACCATGTCGTCGCCAGGAAATGACACTGGGCGACGCTCTAGCAATGGGGCTGAAAACTCGATGGTATCATCGAGTTTCTGGCCCCATTGCCAGAGTGTCGCCCGGCGTCACTTCCTGCCGACGGCATGGTGCGGCACGTCTGTTGTCCCCACAGGAATGATCCTGCAAAGATGTCTTCGTCCCCCGCCGAATCATGGTAAGTACTTGGGAAGCCTGGCTCTAGGTTAATTTGTAGCCATGAAGTTTCCCTGTTTAAGAGAGCAGAATGGATTCAAGTCCTCCTTGTGTGCCTTGATTACTTGCACTTGCTTAAACATGTATGCACAGGAGAAGGACTGAAGTAATTGGGAAACTCGATCTTTCGTACTCGCTCAAAGGCAGCCTTTACTAGTGTTCCCCAAGTCACCGGTAATGTGGGAGGCTCGATATTTAGTGGGGGTGATGGCATGAAGAAGAGGAACATGCCTTATCAAAGAAGAAGAAGAGGAGGAGACTGGATCTATACTCCAACTTTCACTATCCAAAGGAGTCAGAGTGGTTTACAATCTCCTTTCCCTCCCTCTCCCCACAACAGACACCTTTTGAGGTAGGTGGGGCTGAGAGAGCTCTTTCGAGAACTGCTTGTGAGAGAACAGATCTGAAAGAACTTGTAACTGACCCAAGGTCACACCAGCAGTTGCATGTGGAGGAGTGGGGAATCAAACCCGGTTCTCCCAGATTAGAGTCCGTGTTCCCAACAACTGCACCAAACTGGCTCCCAGTTACATGCACACAAACACACTAAATCCATGCTAAATCCATAGACCCTGGGCAGGTTTATGATACAGCTTACTCTAAGAAAAGGGTTCCTCAGTTTGCAGCCTTTCTGTCGTTAATTAACTTGTGTGTGTCAGTTCCAAGAAGCAAAGCAACAAATCGATTTATTTGGTAAAAAAGCGGAAGTAATGTGTCGACAGCCTGAACTGAAAGCAGAATCGTACGTTTAGCTGAAAGGTTTTATTAGCTCTAACTACATTTCCATGATGCTCTTTCTTTCTTTTCCCTCAACTGGACTTTGAAAACTGCATCACAGTGTCCCACTGCATCGTTTTGAAATGTAAAAAGGTGTTTAAGCATTTTTTTTCTGTTTCATTTGCCCCACTGATCACAGCCCCCCTAAGTCACTTCACTATACCAAATGTATAGAGATCAAATGGAACATCTGTTTAACTTAAGGACTATCCCTCTATCATGCAGCTTCTTGCTCCTTCCAAACTCTTTATATCTAGCAACTGTACTGGCTTTGCTTGTTCCACGGGTGAGCCATGTGTATAATCTGACACATCTGATTAATTTCCAGGTTGCTTTTCATGCTTGAATATTAGCAGTCTGGGCTTAGTAATCACATCATATGTCAGGGAAACAGTCTTTTTTCCCCTCTAGTATGAACAACAGATTTAGCAAATCTGTTTCCTGTAGTACAATATATATTTTTCCCAAGTAAGGGAGCACGTGAGCAAATCAGCTATAATTCAAGAACTAACAGACATCTTTGGTTAAACTTTATCCCCAAGTCATAAAGAGTGGTTGTTAACCCGCAAGCCACGAACAATTCATTTTGTGCTCTTTAATGTTTTCAATTTTTTTTGCAAAGAAACCATTATTAGAAATGAATATGGCAGATCAGACTAAAATATGGCCATGTAGCACAGTTTAATTCTCTCGACTGAAGCCAAAAGTCAGCTCTAAGGGACATCGCAAATGAGTAGCCAATGAAAACCCTTCTGCCAAATGACATTCCTTAACTGTCACACACTCTAAAGAAACATCATATTTCAGATTCTTTTTGCAGTAAGCATGGAAGTCTATAACTACCTCATTTGTCAGATCCATTTGTCTGTGGAGCCAAGGACTGTAATATAACTGTACATATTTGGGAGGGAAAGAACGAAATAGCTTTTTGATTGATAATATTACAGGTCCAATGAGTTTCCTCACTCAGCCTCTAATAGAGGAATGACAATAATGATATTGGTTGGAAGTTATGTCCCAAGCCAATGACTGACCGTTGTACATGGTGACCATCAAATATATGGTCTGATACCAATTATGCTCTTTGAATCACCCCCACTCCCAGCATTCCATCTTCACAAGAGGTAAGATCGATCACAGGAAGAAGCAAGTTAGTTACTTGTAAATAACAAAAGGAGCTACCTCAAGGATGCATAAACACCTACCAGTTCTGCTCACATTCAGCTTTTTGGTAGGAAATAGAGAGCCTTTTCCCCCCATTGAGCAGTTCAGCTGTTCAAGAGCACCTTGGGTCAGTTCAGCAGGCTACTTTCCCTAATTTAGACCCTCCAATACAGCACAATCAATAGCATTTCATGCATGTGTCTTCTCACATGACCTAACTGGAGACCTCATTCCCCTCACAGACAAACCTGTCATTGCTGTGTATCACTTGGCAGCCAACGATTATAATGATACACTTTTTAAAAGTTTTACCATTTGGTGTCTAAGTCTGTGGTCTCTGTGTTATTTCATACTTGTACAGATATGTGGGATTCTCCCCCTCCATCTATATATATAAAAGAAAGTCCCCTCACTGTAAAATCAACACCGAGGCCAAACCGCTGGACCTAGAGACACCAAATTCGGGGAGAGCGCTCCTACCATGGTGTAGTTGCTTGCTAAGAAGGGATTTTTAGAAATTTGACCACTAAGGGGGTCAAAAGGGGTAAAATGTGCGCCCCCCATTAATTCCTATGTGGCTGCCAGGTGGCTGCCTCCTTGCACCCCCCACTCTCTGATTGGTCAGCTGCAGAACTCAGTGTTCTGAGGTTAAAAAAACAGTTACAGGGGACTACAGAGAGCTGACAGTTGAGAAGATCAGGAGTGGCCAACCACCTGTGAGGTGAAGCAAAGCTGCTGTCCCAGCCTCCCTATGGCTTCGAACATGCCCCCCCTACACCTGACAGGCAGTTGACTGTTGGGTGTAGCAGCAGTTGCGGGTGCTTAAAGCCATGAGGGAGCCTGCCCCAGCAGTAACACCTTAGTGATCCTGCCAGTCCCACCTCCACAGTGGCTTCTAATACTCCTCCTCCCTCCCCTCTCCTATACTGGACAGGAAGTCGCCTGTCAGTTGTAAGAGAGGAGGTGGGATGTTTACAGCCACGGGGAGGTTTGCTCAGCAAGATTGCTTTAGCCCTGCTGCTGGCCCAGCCTCCCTGATGTCTTTAAACATAATCCCCCCAACACCAGACAGGTGGGTATCTGTCAGGTATAGAAGCAGGAGCAGGGTACTTTAATCCATCAGGGACGTCACCCCCAACAGGATCACCTTAGCAATGTTGCTGGGCCAGCCTCTCTGATGGCTTCCAATACACTCCCCCCACTTCCTACACCTAACAGGCAGTTGTCGGTCAAGTGCAGCAGTGGTTGCAGGGTGCTTAAAGCCATGAGGGAGCCTGCCCCAGAAGTCTACAGAAAGGTCCTTCAGTGGACAGGAAAAAAGTATGCATGTCTCACTTCCTTTTTTACACTACAATCTTCTCCATTAGAATTCCTACAACAAATGTTACATTTCAAACTTTACATCATCAGTATTATAACTGGATTTATGGAAGTTAAATACCATAGCAACGCATGGGTATCAGGCTAGTACATCATATAATTACCTTACCTGTCCACCCATGACCCTGGGGAGAACTGATTTCATCTACTGCTCGGGTGCAAAAACATCAGCAAGGCAGAAAGAAATCAAACTCTGCCTTCACAGCTACTGTGCAGCTCTGAAGATGTTCAGGAATTACTCAAGCAGGGCAACAGTGAGGCACAGAGATGGAATACTCCACTCAAAAATTATCATGGCTGTCAGAAAGAGAGTATTTGCATGCTGAATATGTTGTTGGCAAAGTGTACATGTTTAAAGAATAAAGTCCATTTATTAAAAAGCGAACAAACTTTGTAAGAGAGGAGAGAAGGTCTAACTG
>NW_015165835.1:83489-164445 GCF_001447785.1 Gekko japonicus | reverse complement strand
GGAGACAGGAAAGAGACTATTTGAAAATATTAGGAAGTCACTATGCTAACCAGTTGTCCTTTCTGCTGCCCTCTGCAGAATGTTCTTGCCATCTTCTCTATCTATGCACGATAGACCTTGCTTATTCCAAGATATGTTTGCTGTAAAGTTCACAGCACTTGTAGCTGCCCCTAGAAATCTAAGTCTCCTCCTCTTTTATTTTCTGGAGATAGGGGTGAGAGGTTTCACCTGTCTGGCATAGTGCTTTGGGTGTGTTAAGTGTCATCAAGTTGCTTCCCAATTATAGCAACCCTATGAATTAAGGACCTCCAAAACATCCTATCATTAACAGCCTTGCTCAAGTCTTACAAACTGAGGGCTGTGGCTTCCTTTGCTAAGTCAGTCCATCTCATGTTGGGTCTTCCTCTTTTCCTGCTGCCTTCAACTTTTCCAGTGACTCTTGTATTCTCATAATGTGACCAGGGTACAATAACCTCAATTTAGGTATTTTAGCTTCTTGAGAGAGTTCAGAATTGATTTGATCTAACACCCAATTATTTGTCTTTTTGGCAGTCCAACTCCCCTCCAACACCACATTTCAAAGGTATTAACTTTATTCCGGTCAGCTTTCTTCATTGTCCAACTTTCACACCCATAGGCTGTGATCACACACACTAAATATTCCACTTTGAATCAATTTTCAAGGCACTTTAGAATTGGATTTTGCCAGTTCACACAGTAAAATCTAGTTGGAAAGTGCATTGAAAGTGGATTGAAAGTGGATTATTTAGTGTGTGTGATCACAGCCATGCATAGTAATGGGAAATACTATGGTAGGGATTATCTTGATCTTGGTTATCACCTGCTTTAATGAAGATTATTCTGATGTTGTACTGTTCCATTGTTTTGATTTTCCATCATCATCATCATCATCATCATCATCATCATCATCATCATCATCATCATCATTGTAATAATAATAATAGGCTGTGGTCACACGGAACAGAAGCCACACAAGTGAGACGGAAAACAGGCGGAGTTTCCAAGCGCGATCTCACCAGCACATCTAGGAAGCGTAGCACTCCCGTGGCTCAACCGAGGCTTCCAGCCGAAACTGCGTGGCAAAAAACTAGTACCTCGGAGGTACTAGTTTCTGGAAACTGCGGGGCAAGGGCGGGCGTCTGATCGCGGTTCCGGTGGCATCCGGCGCCCGCCCATGTCCCCTTGCAAATAAGGTGTTGTTTTTTTTGTCCACATCTCTGTGGATGCGCACACGCACCCAACGGAGCATGTGCATTCGTCGTGTACACACACACACAAAAGTTTGCTGCGGCGTGCGCTTCTTCGTTGCGCGCCAGCTTGTCCTGTGATCAGCACCTCTCCCTTGTCATGGAACCTCCACGGTACCTCCACAGGACCTCCATGGGAGATCTGATTGAGTAACTGCGCAGTAGTTTGCCCCAGGGCAAACAGCCACGCTTCTCCCCTGCAGTTTCCTGCCCGTGTGACCGGGGCCATAATTTATTTTCTGGTGGTTTTATGTTTCTGAGAAGCCTTGTGCTTTGAAAAAGCAGCTTACAAATGTTTCAAAATAGGTGTTTATAAGTTTCATCATTACAAGGTAGACCAATTCTGAATACTGTATTCAGATTTTAATCAAAATCTTTAAATTCTGTGGTACCAGGGCCCTGACTTGGATAGTCCATGCTAATCTGATTTCCTGAGAAGCTAAACAGGGTTGACCATCATTAATATTTTGATGAGAGACCACCAAGGAATACTAAGTTTGCTACATAGAGGCAGGCAATGGCAAACCACCTCTGTAAATCTCTTGTCTTGAAAACTCCAACGGGTTGCCATAAGTCAGCTACAACTTGATGGACAAAAATGGTATCTTGAATGTCAGCTACAAAGTAATAATGACATAAAACACAGACAAACAATTAGGCTTAGGAAATGTTAATGGACTTATGCACACTTTTCTGGGGATTTTGTCATAAATGTGTCAAGAATGCTTGTTCCACCTTTGGAATATTCATGTTTATTTCACTGGACAAAGGCCTCACATAATACTGCACTAAAAAGAAGAAGCTGCAAAGCTAAATTATGCAGTGAGCTATAGCCAGTCTATGGCTGACTGTCATACGTTATGGGCATCCAATGTATAGCCTCATGACAGATATGGTCTTTACATTAGGCAACCCCCTTGTGAGTCTTGCTCATGAGAAGGAAGATTTGTCATAACATAAAAACAAGATCTTTACAGCAGTTGCCCTGAGGCTACAGACTGTCAAAAATGCATATTCAGCCTTCAAAATATGAATGCTCCTTGATGAATCAGTCAAACAGTTTTTTAAAAAGTTATTTGAATATGCAGTTCCTTTCACATTCAAGCAAACAACCACAACTCTCCTCAGCCCTGCACATATTCACAAATATGTGAGGAACCGTTAGAGTCGACTGGAAAGCCAGGAGCAACTTCTCTGATTTTAGATGTCCCAATCAGAGGATGCCCTGACATGGGTGGCTCAGGCTAGCCCGTTTTCAACAGATCTTGAACGCTAAGCAGAGCTGACCCTGGTTAGTATTTGGATGGGAGACCACCAAGGAAATCCACGTTTGTTATGCAGAGGCAGACAATGACCGACCACCTCTGAATGTCTCTTCCCTTGAAAACCCTACAGGGTCTCCATAAGAAGGCTGCTAACTTGATGGTACTTTTCGCCACCAACCAGCAGAAGAAATATCAATATATCCATGTGTCATGAGAGTCACAACATGTCTCCATGTGCGGTATCTGTATCTGAGGAGGGCCTCAGTTCTCTCAGAGGTAGGGGAAACTGCCTTGTGAACTGGCCTATAATAGGTAAGTAGCTGATTCTTCATGGGAATCAAAGTCACTAGTAGAATTCTTGTCCACTGTAGCTGGGTCAAAGTACTAGGCTTAAGGACCAATTCTCACTCTGATTTCTGTACCATTCAAAGACACGTGTATTCCAACAGGGTTGAGGTTGTGCACATGTAGAATTAATTACATGTCTCTTTTTTTAAAAAGCTCATAAGCAATTGCTCATTCTCATCCTGCCATGGCTATCTGGATATAAAAACTGCAGTGAGAATTAACCTTAGCTGAAACTTAATAAAATAGGAGTCCAGTAGCACCATGAAGTCTAGAAGAAGAAGAGATTGGAAGTTTACCCCACACTTGACCACCTGAAGGAGTCTCAGAGTGGTTTACAATCTCCTTCCCACAACAAACACCCTGTGAGGTAGGTGGGGCTGAGAGAGCTCTTTTAAGAACTGCTCTTGACAGAACAGCTCTGAGAGACCCACGACTGACCCAAGGTCATACCAGCAGCTGTATGTGAAGGAGTGGGGACTCAAACCTGGTTCTTCCAGATTAGAGTCCACACTCCTAACCAATACACCGAATTGGCTGGTGGTGAGCTCCCTCACTGGCAGTCTTTAAGCAGTGGCTGGACAAACACTTGTCAGAGATGCTCTAGGCAAATCCTGCATTTAGCAGGGGGTTCGACTTGATGGCTGGTATGGCGCCTTCCAACTCTCTATGATTCTAACATGGCTAGTAGCAACCAATGGACCTATCCTCCATGAATCTATCTAATCCCCCTTTAAAGCTATCCATTTTAAAGTAATGTCATCAGGGCTCTAGTCGGGGGGGAGCTCTCAGGTACGGAGCTCCGGAAGAGAACCTCTAGGGGGCGGGGCGGTCACGTGGTGAAGCCCCGCCCCCTTCTTTACCCCGCCCTCTGCTTCGATCCTCATTCCGTTTGGGAATGAGGATGAAGCAGGAGGGTAAGTAGCCGGGCCTTCTGACACACTTCCGGTGATGTCAGGGGGTGTGGCCTTCTGTCACTTCCGGTGATGTCAGGGGGCGTGGCATATGCAAATAAGTTATGCTAATGAGTTATGCTAATGAGCTCCGGCAGCTCTTTTTCTACAACAAGACTCCTGAATGTCATACTTACAAAGGCATCTTGACTATCCTTGCAGATAACATCTGGTTATCTTTCCAAGTTCAGGCTTGTCAGAATCATCCTTTACCTAGACAGGTATCCAGCATCAAAAGGGCCCCGTGGAGAGTAGTCTTTCATGTCCA
This sequence comes from Gekko japonicus, assembly GCF_001447785.1. Lineage (NCBI taxonomy): Eukaryota > Metazoa > Chordata > Lepidosauria > Squamata > Gekkonidae > Gekko > Gekko japonicus. The sequence goes on along the minus strand of NW_015165835.1, from coordinate 160,346 downwards.
TTGCCTTTTCTGTCAAGGTTGTTCTATTCATGGCCAGATAAATACTCCTTTGGACCACAAAATAGTAGTGTCCATAACAACAGGAAAGGCTTGCCTTTAAAAGATGTAACTTAACCCCCACAGAAACAGCTATACCTTTGGGTAGGTGTTTTAGTGTCTCATCCCTTTACAATTTATTTTTCAGTGAGTTTAGCATTTACTACATGGATAGACTTTTGGGGTAGATTGAAATTTAAAAAAAAATGCTGTTCAGTCGCCTTCTTCTTTTGACAGGCTTTCAATCTGCTACAAAAAGAAAGAAATCTCCAAGGAGATACAGTTTTAGTTTTGTTTTTTCCTTCCTTCCAAGAAGGACTGGATCTTGTTCTTCCAGATAGGTCTCCTTTAGATCACACATGAAAGGTTCCGTCTTGAGCCTTTCCTTGCTTTATTGAAGCTTAGAAAGTTCTGCTATGAATTTTCCACATGCCGTTCGGCAAGCCACTATCTTTCAGTCTGTGTGTCCTTTCTGCAACATCAGGGATAAAAACACTGGCTGAACTCATAGAGTTGTTGGGAGCATTGTTGAAATGTATAGAAAGCATTCTGAACCCTCTAGTTTTCATGATTTCTCCCACATTCGGCTAACTATTGTGAACTACATTTTTATGCATGCATTTCCAATATAACAGATAGTAGTTCTTTCTCTGTATTATGGCCATAGTCTAGCCACATTTCAGGACTTTTTTTAAAAAAATCCTTCTACGTAAATCTTTTTTCCTGGTTCTGTCGCCCTTCAGAGGATTTCCAGGATGGCCAACAGCAAACTTTAAACTGTGTAAAACAAGAAAAAAACCAAAGCTGATGTCAACAAAGGAGTTAAATAATTCTTTACCAGTGTAATCCTAAACAGAGTTGCACCCATCTAATCCCATTGTAGTACATGGCATTAAAATGGCACCGGTGTGTTTAGGATTGAATTGATAATCTCTCTTGTTTCATGGAATAAGGCTTAAAAATGCTTGACATTTACTGGATCATGCCCTAACTAATTTGTCTGTAAGATTCCATTAAGTCATAGGTGACTTATGGTGACACAGCATGGGGGATTCAAGACAAGTGTGAAGCAGAGCTGGTTTGCCATTGCTATCCTCTTTAGAGGTTTCCTTCGTGGTTTCCCATCCAAGTACTAACCCTTCTTAGCTTCCAAGGTCTGATGATGATACCATGTCACTTTCCCTCCTAACTGAAGAAGTGAGCAGTAACTCATGAAAGCTCATATCCTGCCACACATTTTGTTAGTCTTTAAGGTGCTACTGGATTCTTGCTCTTTTCTCCTGCTACAGACAGACTAACACCCATCTTGATCTACCTCATAACTAATTGACCTGGAGAATATTGCACTGCATGCAGAAGACTGAAAGAAGACACAATAGCTGAAAAAGACAAAGACTAATTTTAAGGCCTGTTTTTGCTGGTGTACAGCCTCCAGTCCTGGAGCCTTAACGTTCTCAGAAGGTTGATACCTAAGGAAGACTAAATTCCATGAAAGCCTACACTGGAATAATGGTCAATAAAGTCCTGCAAAGCTCCTGTCGATTATAACAGTCCTAGGTTCTTATGTCTCACCTCATCCAAAGTAAAAACACTGAATGTGCTGTAGCCATGCATACATATACACCCATGACCCATATACACCCATGACCCAGCTGAGCTTTGAGAAGCAGCAGGAGATAGAGCTGCTAGAGGGGTGAGTGTTTTTTATTTGCTTTCAGCTGAGGTGATTTAGCTGAGGGTACTGGGGGGGGAGGAGCTGCGGTGGCTCAGTGGTTAAGATGCTGAACTGCAGGCTGGAAGGTTTTTAGTTCAACAGTTCAAGACCTGAGTGCCGCATGATGGAGTGAGCTCCCGTCTCTGGTTCCAGTTCCGGCCAACCTAGCAGTTTGAAAGCAAGAAATTGCAAGTAGATAAATAGGTACCGCTTTGGTGGGAAGGTAACAGCATTCCATGTGTCTCGGTATTTAGTCATGCCAGCCACATGACCACAGTGCTGGCTCTTCAGCTTGGAAACGGAGATGAGCACTGCGACCCTAGAGTCAGATTTGGCTGGCTTTCGAGCAAGGGAAACCTTTACCTTTACTGAGGGTGGGGCTGTGTTTGGGAAAGTGTGGGTGAGTTTTGAGTTGTTGCAGAGTCCTGACTGCTTGAGACAGGGTGAGAAAGGGTGATTGTTTGACTGCAAATGAGTGCCTGGGTGAATTTAAATAGCTGCTGGCCATGCGCTCTGCTGGGGGAGGCTTCTATTTAAGGCAGCACCTTGGCAGAGGCATGAGCCGAAGGGTGAGAGCAAAGGGCTCTTAGCCTAGGGACTCTGTAAGAAGCCCAGGAAGAGCCAGAAAGCCAGGGCTCTAGTCTCCTTGGGTTCCCAGTAAGGTAAGTAGACTTCTACAAGGACATAAATACAAAGGGTTTTTTAAAGGGGGGTTATATATAATAATTCTTTTAAAAGCAGTTATGAAGCCAGAATGCCAGCACGGGGTTGAGGGCTATCCAGTGTTTTGCACGGAGTGTCACATGTATGACTATCTGCCCACTGGAGAGAAATCTTGGGTGTGTGCCTGGTACAAGAAGTTCCTGATTTTCAGGGAATGAGTTTACTCCCTTGAAGCCAAGGTGGCTGACCTGGAGAAGCAGAGACAGTCAGTTAGGTGCATGGAGAAGACTCTCAGGGACTTGTCAGATATGTCCCATTCTGCTGCTGCTGTCAGGGAGCATGAGGGTCAAGAGGAAACAGGGCACCATGCCGTGGGTAAGGGGAATGTGCCCTCAGAAGGGACCTCTTCTTCAGCTGGTGAACAGGTATCCTTTCACACCAAGGAACCATCCCTTGGTAGTGCCAGGGAAAACGTGCAGCGCCAAGGAAACCCCAATTTTGGGAAGCCCCACCCCCAAACAGGGATGTCACAGTGTGGCACCCCAACACAATGACATCACCCAGAAGTGGTGTCATTGTGCTGGGGATGTCACACCAGGACCTTCTGATATTTGGGCAAACTCTATGGTTTTGAGGCTGAAAAAACCCATAAAGTTTGCTCAAATACCTGATCATCCCCCAAGTGATGTCCCTGTCATGATGACATCACTTCCAGGTGATGTCATTATTTCAGGGATGTTGCGCAACATCCCTGCCCACCCCTGGAATGCCCCCCAAAGCCCCCTGCTTCACACAAGCTAAGACCCGGCAACCCTAAGTGCAGGGGAACAAAATAGTAGAAAAGAAAATATCATCCTCTCCCCATCTACATCTCAGTGGTAGAACATTTGCTTTGCATGAAGAGGGTCCCAGGTTCAATCCCCAGAGCCTCCAATTAAAGGGGATGTGAAATACCCAGGACCCTGGAGAGTCCCTGCCAGTCTGAGTAGACAGTACTGACAGTGATGGACCAGTGGTTTGATTCAGTATAAGGCAGCTTCATGTCTTCATGCATTTAGAACACCAACAGAAATGTCATTCTGTTGGTGAAACTGCTGTTCTGCTGATACAATGGCAACTTAGGATCTTATCCTTTGTATGTTCATCAGAGTCCTTGTACACTCAGGCAACTTATATATCTGGGCAACAACAAAATATAAGTGAACAAAGGTACAGGGAACAATGTGAGTGTAAAAAGTCAATAAGGGCCCCGATCACACGCAGAATTTGCCACGAGATACTCACAAATGCCGGCCGGATTTTACTGGCGCGATCGAACGGACACATCTGGCCAGCGTCCCGCACCTGTCAGCAACTCGGAGCAGTCAGCCAAAGAAGCGGTGTTTAAAAGTACCCAAGAAAATCCACTATCAACTGGTTGCGACGGGCTGCAGCCTGACGCTCTCCGTGGGATCACTCCAGCGCACTCCTCTCACACCCCTGCTTCCTAGTTGGAGCGCACCAGAAACACCCACCAATGGAAATGCCACCATCGCGTCTGATCGCATTGGGGCACGTCAAATTGTGAGGGCGCAAATCGCCAGCCCCCCCCCCCGCATTTTCTGGCACATGTGACCGGGACCAAGGTTAACAATCTCTCCAACATAATCCAATATAACTGACTAGTGGATTGAGAGGGGGGAAATCAATGGATCCATTTGTCTAGCTAAATTCTGATCAGAACAAGTCAAGAGTTCTTGCTCTTTGAATGACTGAGGAAAGATTGTGAAAGTGCTGTGATGCATATCCGTGAACTTCTCAGAGCAATAAAATAAATACAGTGATACATTTTATTGGACTATTTCTATGGGAAGTTTTCGAACTGAACGAGTGGCTAAAATTAGTGCCTTGAGGCATGTAAGTGACATGCTTCAACAGTAAGTGCTTCCCCTGAAGGACTTCCCTATTGCCTATGTTCAAATCACAGTCCAAGTGCAGACTACAAGCTCTGAGCATGCTACAACATCCACATGGATGTGTATGAGTCAAAACATTTGTGCCTCACAAAAGACAGCTCCCATTATTATTATTTTTTGCATGGAATGTTTTGTGGTGGTGACATCAAGACTAGACTACTGCAATGCATTCTACATAGTCAACTCAGAGACTCTGGTTAGTTCAAAACAGTGCTGCTAGGTTATTATCAAGAGGTAGGTAGAACATGCCCATTGTTCCCATTCTACAGTCACTCCATTAGATTCCCATCAATTACCTGCTTAATTCAAGGTATTGACTATCAACACATAAAACCCTTCATGGTCTTTCATATCCATGGGACAGATAGTGGTCCTTCCTCACTGCAGGATCGCCATGCCAATTTTGGTCATCCCAGCAGGGCCTTCTGCAGAGTTGTTGTTGTTCAGTTGCACAGTCGAGTCCGACTCTTCGCGAGTCCGTGGACCACATCATGCCAGGCACTCCTGTCTTCCGCCGTCCTTCAGAGTCTGCTCAATTTCATGTCCATTGCATCGATAACACTGTCTAACCACCTCATCCTTTGCTGTCCCCTTCTACTTTTACCTTCCGCAGAGACCATCCTGCAAATGGGCAAAATCATTAAGTGCCCATACTCATGCATTCTCGACTGTGGGCACCACCTTATGGAATAGCCTCCCTGGTCAGGTTAGGAAGGCCCCTACTCCCCTGGCTTTCTGCAAACGATGCAAAGCCAAATTAGTCAAGACGGCTTTTCGCACAGGTAAGTAGAACTGCACTGTAATGAAATTGCCAGAAAGTTGCATTGGTAAAGGTACTACACCACTGTATTGGTACCTAGTAAGTATGCTCCAGACTACAAAGTTGCTACAGTGCTTTAATGTATCATGTTTAAAAGCTCATGCTTTGTTTCAGCTCTGCTGAAGATTTTTGTTTATTTTCTGATTTCCATAGTGTTAGCCGAATTGCTCTTTAGGAGAGGCAATTGGAACAGTTTAATAATCGGGATTCAGGTCTGTGTATACGCAGGATGGGCTATGCCGATACGTTTCAATGAAGAGACGAAACAAGAGTAAAACAACACTTTCTTTACTGAATATATAGTTCAATCACACAAGAATAATAATAAAAACCACACAGGCATACAAGAACTAGGAAAACAAGTTAGATATCACAGCACAGTTGCATGAGCAGGAATATCATTGGTGGGGTATATTTACCAATAGCGTGGCTCAGCTCCGAAAACTTCCAGCTGGATGGGAGGGCGGAAGGGGAAGAAAATGGGGTAGAAAACACGTGAATCCAGACCAGCCGGGAACACATGGATTGACCTTAGCTGCAAACTAAGGCAAAGCGGTTATCAGGAATTTGGTATAGCAAAAGGTCAGTGATTGGTTATGATGTCAATATTCAAACTATCGATTAACTAAAGGGGAGGTGTCTGGGCGGGGGCAGGAGGTACGTGCCGGGTCACCAGTAGCGCTGACGTGGTTGTTGCTATGTGTAATGGACTTCTATTGTTGGTCTGGCACGGGAGGACTTCTATTGTTAAGCTTGTCAGGTGGAGACACTTGGTCTGGGCGGGCTGATGAGTTCCTGTGTTAGTGATCAACCTTCATGTTTGCATACATGCTGAGCTTAATGACTCTGGAGGCCCTGCTGGCTAGGTGTTGATCATCCTATGCAGCTGGCATTGTCTTTGCTTGCCCCCTGGTTGAACTCTGAGTTCCACAGTCTCTTCACTAACCCGTTCTGTATCAAGCTTATATTCACAAGGCATAGTCCATAAAATAGTCCCAAAATGGATGCCTCTGGTAACAATAGTCCAAACTGCATTGTAAGCAGGCCCCTAGCCAGGATTTTTTTTTTGTTCGGGGGGCATTTAAATTTTTAAGGGGGCAGTTAAATCACAGTTAATTAAATTAATCTGAATGCCTGTCTTTAAAGGGGGAGTCTCTGAGCCTGTTTCTAGCCCTTCCTTTCAAGGGACACAGCAGTGAGTTCATCAGCTCCGGGGGGGGGGGGCTCAGAGGACATTTAATTGCCTTCAGAAGGCATTTAAATGCCTTTTGAGTTCCCTTCCACAGGGCAAGAAAGCTTAGAAGGGCACATTCAGTACATCTCCAACAACACCCCCCCCCTTTCTGCTAGCCCAGTACATCATGGACAAAAATAAAATTTCTGGCATGGCTATTTGTGGGGCGGGGCTTTTAATTAAGGGGGAAGGGCCCCGAAAGGCCCCGTTACAGGCCTGATTGTATGTCTCATTGGATGTTCTATCTTATTGATTGTACTTAATTGACACTACATAATCCGCCTTGAGTCTGAGCTAGAAAGGTGGACTACACATACACATACACAGACCTTTACTGGCATACGACTATAAATAACCAGATGAATAAATACCAGATGAGGAAAAAAATGTGCATCAGGGCTCCAAAGAACACTGCTATGATTACCATGCATCAATATGATTCTGCCCCTAGGAGATGTTACTATGGTGTTGATGAAGCTTTTAGCAGTAAGCTGAGAGGTCTTACATCACAAAGAGGCGAAAGAACAAGCAGAAGTACCCTTGGCTGCCATTGGCTGAACTGCTCAGATTCCAGAGAGGAGCAGCAGAAAAGAGGGGAGGGGATATAGAACTAGCAGGAACCTAGGCAAAGAAGAGGACTCATCAGTGGGATTTGAGGGTGATCCCGAGGTGAAAAATCAACTTGGGAGGACCAGAAGAAGGGGTTTGGGAAGTACAGGAATATCCGGAGGGAATATACGCAGAGCAGGGAGGTAATCGCTTCAAGAGTTTCAGAGGTATGAAAGATGTGTATTCACATAGCGGTTTGAATTGGGAATTTCCATGTCTTCCTATTTTTGGTTTATTTTAGTTTCATTTTTTAATGTTGCATGCATTGTTTTGATCACGCACATTCATTTTATTACATTGGTTGCACATTTCCATCAATTTCAATGGGACATTTTGAGCATCTCTCCCCCCCCCCCCCCCCGATGAAATTCTCAACAGTTATGCACCCTTCACCCGAAGGATCCTTCATGCCAAGTATAATAGACAATTATAACTTTGGTAGAGCAGAGATTTGGCATTCCAAGAAAGCAGACTGCTGGTACAAATTGTGCATTGTAATAATTAGGAGGATATCCATAATTGGGAGGTGAAAACAGTGGGGGTGGAGGCTCTGGGGAGAGTCCAGACATGAAAGTGTTAATGCATCCCTCACCTACTCTTGGGTCTTTGCACAAGCTCTTAGCCTGCTATGGCTGCTTTTAACATCTGGGTAACATCTAGTTTGTTCCCTAATTTCCTGAATGAAATAGTTTAAGGTGCTCACCACATGCAAGATGTTGAACATTGTGTTATGCCATATCAGAACTATTTCTGGGAAATCTAGGGTAAAAATCCCACAGCCAGGTAGAAATTTACCTTGTATCATATTTGTTATTTTTAAATGCAGTCTTTTTATTCAAAGTGCAGTTTGCAACTCCCACTGCCAAAAAAACTGAACTCATTTGCAGCACTTATTCTTTTGTATGTGCATCAACAGAGTTTGAAATGCCCATGGCATTTTCATCCCAACACGAAAAAAAAAGGGAAACCCAAAACGCCTGGCACTGCACATTGGAAGCAGTATAGAAACCATGATCTGCCCAAATTGCTAATGGCAATCTCTACTAACTGTAGGACAAAAGAAACGCTTAAGGACCTATACGTTTCTGATAAAAAGAGAATGGAGGTCTATGTATTTTAAGGAAGCTATGCTTACTACAGTACTCAGATTCTGAAAACTGCTCTCAGCAATATTTTGCATTTGCAACACTTTGCATTATATGGCATTAAATATTGTGAATGGCTTATTTGCATTTTAACTGCATTCCGAAAGCACGGGGGAACTAATACTTTCCAATAAGGTAGATAGTAAGTGTGGAACAGCAATTTATAGAAAGTGTAAATACTGATCATTCCATTTTGTTTCTGCCAAAAGCCATCACAAGCAGCCCAGAGAACAAACAGAATAATTTGCAGCACATCCCATGCTGATATAAATGGATACCTAATGCAGTGGATTAGGATTAATGTGCCAAAGAGAAATGAGAATTCAAAAAGCAATAGGGGGATCAGCGTTACTCCCAAACTATCACCATGACAACATATAACATGCAGATCAACAGAAACGTGTTGGATCTTCTCCTCTGGAAAAAAAAAATTAGCTGCTTTATGAATTACTGCCTAGGAACCAGCAGTCATCAGAAAATTCAATTTATTACAGTTTTTCGTAATTCATATGACTACCAGGAACAGGAGTAGAGGTTCTTTCTGAGCTTTGTATATAAAGGACAAAATAATGAGGATCGTCAGCTTAGAATCACACGATGTTTCCTGAATCTTCACCAGCACAAGCCAGCCCGATATTGGTGGTGGAAAGTGTTGTCAAGTCACTGCCGATCTATAGCAATGGCGAAGCGTGGCAAAGGGGGGGGGGGGAAGAAGCGGTATGGTGCGATTGCATATGCGTTTGTGTGCATGTGCAGTTCCATGTTGGTGCGCATACCATAGAGACTTAAAAAACAACATCCAGTGTGAGACAGGACGCAGAGGGGTGCCGGATGCGATGGAATATCAGCGCTTCCACGATCTGATGCCCACCCATGCCCCGCATTTTCCAGAAAATACTGCAATTTCCAGGTAAACCCGGGGCGATACGGGTTGCCGACGGGTGTGGGACACTTGCCAGATGTTCCCGTGTGATCGCGCCCGTAAAATCCACTCGGCATTTTTCCCTATTGCGTGGCTAATTCTGCATGTGACCGGACCCTTACTCTTCATCTGGACTCAGATCTCAGTCATTTCTTGTGGATTCTGAGATACTACTGAACACATGAAGCTGCCTTATACTGAATCAGACTCTTGGTCCATCAGAGCCAGTATTGTCTACTCAGACTGGCAGTGGCTCTCAGACTGAGGTCTTTCACATCACCATCAACCTGCTCCCTTTAACTGAAGCTGCCAGGGATTGAACCCAGGACCTTCTGTGTGCCATGCAGAAGCTCTGCCACTGAGCCATGGCCTGTGCAACTGTGAAACTGTGCAAGCAAATAAAACTAGGAATGCACAAACAAGAAGATTGTCCATCGATTGGTTCCCTGATTGTGAGCAGCTTCAGCCTGTTTGCTGGGTTGTCATGTAATCAAACACTACTATACAATATAGAGTAACCAGCCGTGTTTCACACATGTATAGCCTCATTCAGTCCAACGGCTGAGTCCAACTTTCCACCTTTCTTGTAGACCCATGGCCAATATATAACCTTCAGCGGACAAGAGTATAAGTGAACAGTGAGCAAATCAATCAGTCAGCCAGTGATTGTAAGCAAACTTTTTTTTAAGTCTTACAATTCTGTGTTCGCATAAGTCTGTGTTATAAATATTATTTCACACATGAGCATCTTTCACTGCCTAATGGGAAATGTAGTTCCCTCCTCATGTTGTTTAATGACCTGATCCAACCATCCATGACTCAGGGTAGACTCAATCTCACCTACTATTCAGATGCAAAAGCCTCCTTGAGGAAAAGAAATGAAATCTCATCACTGGAAGGAAACACATTTCCCCATCACACCTATTGAGCTGGCACAAAGCTGTCTGACAACTATTTGAGGTGGTTGACTGACAAGCAAAACGGATGGGATGTTTGGCTCACTGATGATCACGGTTCATGAGCAAGGTGTATTTTACTATTGAACATGTTTCTCTTATCAATTTCATGGTATCTAAATAGACCTGGGAAAATGGTGCCTGAATGCCACCACAATTAATGGAGCAGCCTGAAGGGGTTTATAGGGGTTTATTCCACACATTCAAGTGGAAGATGATAACATCACTACCTCACATTTTGTTCTCTTCCCTTTTACTACACACATGTGAAAAGAGCTTCCACCCACCCTGCAGCACATGAGGGGATAGGCAGGAGAAGAAGCAGGTTCCCCTTTCCCTCAAGTGTGCTAGATGCTTTCAAACTAAAGACAGATACTGCCAGATGAGGGTTTCTTAACTGCTTCAATAAATATGTGTTTTAAACAACACATTCATTTTAGAAGGCATCCTGTTAAACAGAGCTTCTGCCTGAAGTGTTGAAGACCTGCTATCAGAATTGTACATATCCTCACTCCCAGACATGTTGTGGGTTGCTCCTCCTCTGGTGGCAGCCATTTTGTGGTTGCACTCATTACACTGTCAGAATTCCAAAGGTGTCCGTAGGCTGAAAAGGGCTGGTCCAGAGAAATTATAAAAACAGCCACAAAAAATCATAGTAGGCCACAGGAAGAGAGAAACTGTGTCTCAGGGGTAAGAGACTTGCCTTTCCCCAAGTTCCTTTCCGTGCCACACTTATCACACTTTCTATCTAACTATCTATAAATCTATCATCTATCTATCTATCTATCATCTACCATCTATCTATCATCTATTTATCTATCTTCTATGTATTTACTCTGCCTGTCTATGTAGGCTATCAACATCCAAAGATGCTCAGAGTGATGTTTATTGAATCCTAAAACAATTCAGCTTTGTTCATTTTCTAGGAAAATCCTATAAGTCCCAGCCAAACTAACCTTAGTCAAAACTGATTCACACAGGAGAACACCATTCATAAGAGCTATGAATCTGATTACAAGTTGCAGATACAATTTAGGGCATTATGGGATAGCAGTGAGGGCAGTCACCTGTCTCACACCACATCTAATTGTTCTTCATCTACATCTCTGGCTACGTTTCAGGGCCTGCACATTTTTTTCAGGATAGAAAAGAAACAAATTGGGAATTAAAATGAAGAGGTCAATAACAACAACACACAAATATTAAAAAATAAATGACAAAGGTGGCCATGTTGGCCTGCAGTAGAGCAGTTAGATTCCAGACCAGTTGCACCCTAGGGACCAACAAAAGTTTCAGGGCATAAGCTCTTGGGAGTCAAAGTTTCCTTGGTCAGACACGAGTAGAGTAGAAAGGGTGATCTCTCCGTCAATATGTGTTAACTACAATTTGAATATCACACAAACCTTCGTGTATGTGTCAGTGCTGTAAACAGAAGCTCTGGGTGTGGAGGTTCCATTTTCTCATGTCTAGTAGCTAGTTCTGACTTGGAATGGTATGGCATAGGTCGATCTCATAAGATCTTAAAAGCTAAGTAAGGTTGGAACTTGGAAGTTAGACCATCAAGGAAGACTCTGCAGAGGAAGGCCAACGCATACCACCCCTGCTCCTCACTTGCCTTGAAAGCTCCTTGCTGGGGTCATCATAAGTAGGTTGTCATAGATACATAGCGGCTACCTTTGCCTGGTAATTCCAGATGGGTAGCCATGTTAGTTTTCAGCAGCAAAATAAAGCATGTTAGTTTTCAGCAGCAATCTTGCAGACTAACCAAAAGTTTATGCTGGGATACTTTCCATTAATCCCCTCAGTGGCCATGGGTTTTCTTTCACTTGCAGTTGAGCCTCTTGGTCCAGAGGATGCTTTATCCATTCCAATATGCACTGCTAGGGGTCATGTCATGTCCCCCTTGGAGATGCATCTGCCATGGATTTTATTACCTTGTGTCCAAGTGATGCCTCTCTCTTTATGGCCATCAAAGGCTCTGCAGGTCAAAAATGTATTGTCTGTCTCAAGCGTGCCTGATTTATTAACCGTGCAATGGTTCAGGCTGGCCTGTTTTCAACTGCTCGGGCATTGAGGATTCCTTCCAGCCTAGAGCCATTGATTTGCACTAACATGGAGGTGAAGTAATGCTGCTCACTCAAGTAGGTCCAATGAATTGAACAGAAACAGGTGTTATCAGTAGTCTGAAACACTTGGATGAACAGCAAACATTTCAGAAGAAGAATCTGCTGCTTAGGAGCAAAGAGATCAGAGCTGAAGCTAATATCACATTTCCAAAACAAATGTATCACATATCCAAAACCTAGTGATAATAACATACACTATGATGTTTTCATGATTCCCATGCAACACTCCCCTGCTACTTCTTCCTGTCCCCAGTAGTGGTTTAAAGCATCCTTTATGAGTCTTTGACCTTAGAAGAAGAGAACTCTATTGGCAAATAGCCTGTTTACTTAAAAATGGAGTTGTAATATTTAATATAGGGGCTGCGGTGACTCAGGGATTAAGACTCTGAGCTGCAAACCAGAAGGTTAGTTTGAGACCCTGGTGCTGTGTGATGGAGTGAGCTCCTGTCTCTGGCCCAGCTCCTGCCAACCTAGCACTTCGAAAGCAAGAAATTGCAAGTAGATAAATAGGTACCACTTTGGCGGGAAGGTAACAGTGTTCTGTGCACCTCAGTGTTTAGTCATGCCAGCCACATGACCATGGAAATGTCTTCAGACAGTGCTGGCTCTTTGGCATGGAAATGAAAGAAGAAGAAGAAGAAGAAGAAGAAGAAGAAGAAGAAGAAGAAGAAGAAGAAGAAGAAGAAGAAGAAGAAGAAGACGAAGAAGAAGAAGAAGAAGAAGAGGTTGGATTTATACCCCGCCCTTCACTTGGTGGAGTCTCAGAGCGGCTTACAAACTCCTTTCCCTTCCCCTCCCCACAACAGACACCCTGTGAGGTGGGTGGGGCTGAGAGAACTCTGACACAAACTGCTCTTTCAGGAACAGCTGTGCCAGAGCTTGTGACTGACCCAAGGTCACATCAGCAGGTGCAAGTGGAGGAGTGGGGAATCAAACCCAGTTCTCCCAGATTAGAGTCCGCGTACTTAACCACTACACCAATGAGCACCGCCCCCTAGAGTTGGATTTGACTAGTTTGCAAGCAAGGGAAACCTTTTTTAAAAAACTTAATATTTAATATAATGTAATTGTATGAAATTATTCTGACCATTTCAATCAATTAAAGAGCCCCCGTCCCATTAATCAGGGAGCAGATCTTTAAAAAAAAGATATTTGAGGATGAACACTTGCAACAACGACAACAACACATGAAACGGAAAGTCATGTTACGGCATGCACATGGAGATCCATGTGTAGAAGAGGTATTCCTTTTTGTGTGCAGGAGCAGGGAGAACGCCTCTTCTTCTACTTCTTTTAATAAGTATTCATATTCAGACTAAACTAAGTATTCATATTCAGAGTAAAATAACTAAACTACAGCTATCGTACTTTGGTTGTATTATGAGAAGACAAGCAATCTCTGGAGAAGACAATAATGATAGGAAAAGTTGAAGGTGGCCGGAAAAGAGGAAGACCCAACAAGAGGTGGATTGAATCAGTCAAGAAAGCCACAGCCCACAGGCTGTTAATGATAGGGCATTTTGGAGGCCATTAATTTATAAGGGCACCATAAGTCAGAAGCTACATCATGTCACTGAACATATGCATATATTCAGAGGCATCTCCCTTTCTCCCACATATATTCAGAAGAGAAGACCTCTTGTATACACACGTCTATGCGTCTTGTGCAACATGCACCCATGTCATCTAAAGACAATGAGGTATGACTTTTCCTCACCACGATTATCTTGTGCTCGTATGCAAGTTTATTCCGGTTTTTGTCATCCATTATCCAATGAACACTCATTTGGCTAATAAACTACAGTTTCCTTGGCTATGTTACAGCCCATTTTACAAATGGATGAACTGAGATTCTAAACCGGGTTTCGAATCCCAGTTTAGGGAGGGGTGGGTGGGAATGCCTGCATTTACATGTCACAGGTAACCAGCATTACCGTGCAGTCCTAAGCAGAGTTACACCCTTTCACACCCATTGACTTGAATGGACTTACAAAGGTAAGCCGCTGGTTAGGACTGCAGTGCTAGTGTCAAACTGTAAGCAGAGAAGGGAGGAAGGCACATCATGCAAACCATCCTTTAATACTGGCTGGTTAGGGTGTTGGAATACAGACAATTTGCTTTTCAGTCTGAAGCTGGCATTATTAAATATAAACACGGCAAGTACACACATGCAAACAAATATTTATACATGGACATTTGTCAGAGGGACTTGATTGGCAGCGGTTCCCTGTTGAGTGTTCACTTGGTGGCAAACCTGGATTTGTCCTGTATCAGGTGTGATGAATTTGACCCAATGTGAGCTCTGTGAGCAGCTCTGAAAGCATCTTAACATGCAGATATGTGGATAATTAAATGTCTAAGTCTTTTGTTTTTGGCTCCGTGTTAGATAATCGGGAAAATTTAACAGATATAATACAGGAGTAAAAAAGGTATGAAATGCGCGACATGTAACTTCATTGGAATAACATCAGATATAAGAGGTTAATGAATTTATTATGATTTTGTCGATGTGCCTAGAATTATGTACTTGTATTTCTTTTCTTTTTTATTTGTTTGTCGGTTTTTCTTGAGCTGCAGTGGCTCAAGTGGTTAAGTTGCTGAACTGCAGGCTGTGGAAGGTCAGTAGTTCAGCAGTTCAAGACCCGGGTGCCGCAAGACGGGTGAGCTCCTGTCTCTAGTTCCAGCTCCTGCCAACCTAGCAGTTCGAAAGCAAGAAATTGCAAGTAGATAAATAGGTACCACTTCGGTGGGAAGGTAACAGTGTTCTGTGCACCTTGGTGTTTAGTCATGCCAGCCACATGACCACGGAAACGTCTTCGGACAGCGCTAGCTCTTCGGCTTTGAAACGGAGATGAGCACCGCAACCCTAGAGTCGGATTCGACTGGCTTTCGAGCAAGGGAACCTTTACCTTTACCTTTTTTCTTTTTTATTTGTTTGTTGGTTTGTTTGTAAAATTAATAAATAGATTATTAAAAAAATATGCTTACCAGTGCTGTCCCTCTCAGGGTGCTCAAAGCAGGAGATGGGACATTGCACTTTGGCCATTTTCTTACCGTTACTCCATACCAGCCTTTACCAGGATATGTTCACCCCTGTCTTTGGGACGAGATTTGAATGACAGAGATCACAAAACTAGAATATGAAAGATCCTATCCTTTCCCCTCCAAGCCTAGCAAATGCAGTGAGCCACTTAAGAATCCCTAAGGAGAAGGCAAAGGCAAAGGATCTTATTCCAGTCCCCAATTTTACATGTTACCATTTCAAAAATCTGTCATTTAGGGGTGGTAGGCACACAGCACATGATCATCTTTGTCGGAGGAATAAATACCAGCGATGTGACTGGCAGGCAGCCAATTTATTTGTGGTGGTGGGGGGATCGACATTATCGTTCCAGCCAAGGTGTTATTTTTGTGCTTTTGATCCTTTCAAGTACTTGGCACCAGACGCAGTGTTGATTGCACAAATGAACTAGCTGGCACAGCTAACCTGTAACCATGTTCCTTTTTCATTTGACACACACAAAAAAGGCACTTTAGAATGTTTATCCTGTACTGTACTGGATACAGAAACTGATGGGGGGGGGAGTTGATTTGGTGCCAGACAAAATCGGAGAATCAGAATTTCCGTTACTGCTTGGAAGCAAAGAAAAGAAGAAGAACAAGGGGAGGACAAAGCCGCTGCTGGAATTACCCTGATGCCACCTTTGCAGGCTCTGGGGAGGGGTTGAAACACAGAGAAAGAACCATGAGATCTGCTTCCACCGCATGGTCTGATATGGGGTTAGGGCCCTTGGCAGGAGGAGGAGGGCCTCCTGTGTGCTGGGCTGGAGTCATGTGGGCAGGGCTGCAGGTGGTCCCCGGGGGCTCTGCTAGCCAGTCCCTCCTCTATTTTTTGCTGGGACATCATCATGCCAGTTATTGGTGTGGCTTTCCCTCCCGCCCTCCCTGCATTTCAGTTGCTACTGGTCGAGTTAAGGTTTTCTTTCATTTATTGTCACAGCTTTGGGTGGTTGGAACATTGGGGTGGAACACTGGGGAGGCGGAACCTGCATGCCCACATCCCACATTCTCAGGACTCTTGTAAAGGGTGTTGGGGCGGAGCCAATTCAATGACACGCCCAGCTCGCGGATTGTCAGTGGGGCTCTCACCCAGGTGGCAAGGGAGTCATGCAGCAGCCAGTGGCCACGTGACTCCTGGGGTTTGCCACCCCACAGCATCACCCAAGCAGGCTGGCTGGGGTGCAAGGGTTATTGAGTGGCAGGCAGGTTGCCCAATTCAGGATCCATCCCCATGGTGCACTAATGCTCCTGCGGTATACTCCATAAAGCTGTGGCCTTTTTTTCATTTTCCAAAAGATCTGGTGTTGGCTATTATTTCTTGTCTGCATTCCCCTTATCTCCTGGGCTCGCAACTGTAGATTATTTATAACAGAGGGAACAGAATTGCATATTCCCATAAAAGGGTGAAGGAGGACTTTTTCCATCTGAAAACATGTCCAGGGCTGGCTCATCATAGACAAAATTTAGGCAGTTGCCTATGGTGCTGGCTTGATGAGGGTGCCGCTCTGGCCTGCTGCCACCACGCCTTCCCTTCCCCTCCCTTGCAGCACAGCAAGTCATCGGCCGAGGAGTTGAGGCATGGCATGAAGCGCGACAGGCTCTTGTCCTTGACTCAGTACCTTATTGCGGATCAGCCAGGGTGCATGGCTGGAGCAGCACGGCAAACAGCAACCACCTCCACACACCAGTGAGAGCCCGCCTCTCCCGCTCAAGCCTTTGTCCTTGGCTAGGCGCCGCCTCTGCGCTTGGTGCACACCAGTGGCACTTGCTCCGCGCCTCTTTCCAAACCATCTTTGGAGGCCACCTGGACTGTGATCTGTGCCCAAAGCTACTCAGGGCCACCCTTCCCCCCCCCGCGCATTCTTTTCTCCTTTGACACCCCCCTCCCATCTTCGTGCAGACAGGCATTTCACTTCCCACGCGCTGAAGCTTTCCTCCCTGGCCATGGCAACCAGGGGCTTGAGCCTGCAGCCCTTATTCGAGGAGGAACCACTGCTGACGCTGTTCTAGATGATTTTGGCAGCATCCCCCGGCCTTGTGGGGGGGGGCACACCAGAAGGTATCCTCGCCTAGCGGGGGAAAAAAACCTGGGGCCGGTCCTGAATATGTCCAATGTGAAGCCTTTGAATTAAACAGGTTGATATAGAATAATTATTAAAAGCAAGAGTTATGACTTGGGAAGTCTCCTCTTTACTGTCAGATCACTAGGTAGCAGGACTGCCTGTGTCAGAGTGGACTGTCAAGATTTTTAATTCTGTACTGGCTTCTGGTCAAGCTTGAATTGCCCAGTTAAAGCTAGTTAAAGGATACCCCTTTCTGTCCTAACTAAGATTATTAGGGCTAAAAATTGAGTCTAGCGGCACCTTTAAGACCAACAAAGTTTTATTTAAGGTATAAGCTTTTGTGTGCATGCACATTGAAATGGAAATTACCAGTTCATAGTATAGGCAGAGGGTGAGTAGCAAATTAGCATAAGCATAATAAAAGTTGTTTAACAGATGCAAGGACCAAATTGAAATAACAAGATTAGTTTATATGGTCACCATTTGTTTGGGTTTAATTCCAGGGAAAAACATAGTGAAGGAAATAAATATATCAAAATTGGAGATTGATGTGCAAATCTACCCCTCTTAATTGTAAAATGCTGAGAGTAATTAACCAAGACCCTGTTGTTCTGCTCCATCCATCTCCTCTCAAGCATGGAGGTAACTAACAACATCCTTTTCTTTAAGGTGGGGTGAGTGGTTGTGGAGTGTTATCTCTCCTATGTCCCCAGACCAGAGAAATACATTACAATCTAGCATTCCAAATTACATTACATTCTACTATTCATTACATTACCTTACAACCACTATTCCAATCTACTATTCCAAATAAGAAATAAAATAAAATAAAGAGGATGTATAGCCCTTCTTGATGAGAATACAGATGTAAGGACTGAATGAGATCAGCATTTGTAGTGAGATAAGAAACCAATATTCCTGTTAAGTCCTAAGGGTTTCATTGTCCCAAATGTTATAATAACTTGTAACTCAGCAATTTCCCTTTCCAGTCTGTCCCTGAAGTTCCTTTGCAATTACTTTGAGGTCATCCAGTGAATGTTGTAGAAGGCTGAAGGGTTCTCCTACAGGTTTCACATTCTTGTGATTCTTGATTTCAGATTTGTGTCCATTTGTCCTTTGGAACAGGGTTTGACCTGTCTGCCCTGTGTAGAGGACCAACGGGCATTGTTGGCATTTAATGGCATATACAATGTTAGAAGATGAGCAAGTGAATGAGCCTGAGATGGCATGGCTGATGTTGTAAGGTTCAGTGATCATATTGTCTAGGTGTATGTGGCAGCAAAGTTGGCATCTGGGTTTATTGCAAGTTCTGGTACCAGTGTCCATGTTCAAGTTAGATGTTGTATTATTGTGAGGAGTTGTTTAAGACTGGGGGGGGGGGCTGTCGATGCGCAAGAAAAGGTTTGCCCCCCACTTGATGAAGACTGTAACACTACCAGCCCCAAACCACGCAATCCACCTCTACAGTCTACACTGAGAACTATCCATGGTGCTGATCATATTTTAATTAGGGTTGGACTGGAGGTGGAAGGGAAGGCAGCATGTTCTCACCTGATCTCATCAGATCTCGAAAGCTAAGCAGGGTCAGTACTTGGAAGGGAAACCTCCATGGAAGAATCTGCAGAGGAAGGCAATCGCAAACCGCCCCTGCTTCTCACTTGCCTTGAAAGTTCCTTGCTGGCGTTGCCATAAGTTGGCTGCAACTTGACAGCCCTTTACACACAAACACACAGATGACAGGAGGGGCCCTGCAGAGAGCTCAGGTGACTCTCCCACCCTTCAATAGCATTATGAAAGCCTGGTTATGACTCTAAATGCCCTGTCCTGTTGGGGGGGGGGACACCTGCTACAAGCTTACAAACCCTCTTTTTAGCTTTCCTGCCGAATCCTCCGGATATTTCCCACAAGAGACCTTCCAGATTTACCTTGAACTTTTGTTTTAGGTGAAATGCGATGGAAATACTGGTGCCAATACACTTCCAATGAAACTCTGAGTCTGCGGACAAGAGGAAGGGAGGTTTGGGTATAGACCTTCAGTGGTGTTGGAGGAAGAGGTCCTTGCAATATTGCTGACCCTTTAGACCAGTGGTTGAAGACCTGGGTTAAGGAACCTCATGTGTGTTACAGGGTCCACTTGCTGGGCTGTGAGGCCCTATGGAACTGCCACCTTTTTGCATCATTTAGGAAGAACTGCACTACTGTGCATGTGTACAGAGCATGGGCACCGTATTTGCAATCAGCCTCAAAAGTTCCACCTCTTCTTCAGGGCACTGAACCAATTCTCACGATTGGCCTCACAGAAATCCAAATGATTGTCAGCCAATCAGAGCCCATGAAACTCCACTGGATGGAAGGAGGCAAACCAGCCTCAGTTTGTGAAGGAGGAGGGTGAAAATCCTCGGACTGCAACTCTGGATTAGACCATGGTGCTTAACTAGGTTTTTTATTTGTTTTTTAGTTAGGATTTGGGGTCAGCTTAGGGAAGGGATCTAGTTTTAGTAAGATAAACATACATCCTGCTAAGGGCCTGACATGCCTAGCTTGCATGTACAGATTTTGTAGACAGGAGCTCTCGGTGTTAAAAGAGCATCATTGAACCTGGGAAGAAACCTGTCGGTTTGGTGTAGTGGTTAAGTGCATGGACTCTAATCTGGGAGAACCAGGTATGATTCCCCACTCCTCCACATGCAGCTGCTGGTGTGACCTTGGGCAAGCCATAGTTCTTTCAGAGGTGTTCTTGAAAAGAGCAATTTCTGTCAGAGCTCTCTCAGCCCCACCTACCTCACGGGTGCCTGTTGTGGGGAGGGGAAGGGAATGGAGTTTGTAAGCTGCTCTGAGACTCCAAGTGAAGGGTGGGGTATAAATCCAATCTCCTCCTCCTCCTCCTCCTCCTCCTCTTCTTCTTCTTCTTCTTCTCATCTCCATTTCAAAGCCAAAGAGCGAGCACTGTCTGAAGACATTTCCGTGGTCATGTGGTAGCATGACTAAACACCAAGGCATACAGAACACTGTGAGCTTCCCACCGAAGTGGTACCTATTTATCTACTTGCAATTTCTTGCTTTCGAAATGCTAGGTTTGCAGGAGCTGGAACTAGAGACGGGAGCTCACTCCGTCATGCAGCACACTCGGGTCTCAAACTGCTGAACTACCGACCTTCCACAGGCTTCAGTTCAGCGTCTTAACCACTTGAGCCACTGCAGCTCCTTAACATTGCTGTAGATGAGTACAATATATTTTCAAGCACATATTTATTGTTTAAATATGATTAATTTTTGTCCATAATGAAGTGATGAGATCCTGCCATGTGTAGAACTTTGTTGCCTCGAGGGATGATTCTGGCTCCATAGAATGCTCTGCACTTAAATGGGCCAGGGGGTTAGACAGTGGTGGAAAGTGTCATCAAGTTGCAGCTGACTTATGATGACCTTGTAGCATTTTTGAGGCAAGAGAGAAACAGAGGTGGTTTACCATTGGTTGCCTCTGCATGAAAACCCTGGACTTCCTTGGTGGTGGTCTCCCATCCATGTTCTAACCAGGGCCAGCCTTGCTTAGTTTCTGAGATCTGATGAGATCAGGCTAGCCTGGGCCATTCAGGTCAGAGAAGATCTGGGTACCATTCAATAATCTTACTCCTAGACTGAAACAATAAAGATGCTTTCAGTGCTTCCACCTGGGACCCTGGAGAATTCCTTCTGGTCAGAATATGCAATACTCAACTTGGCCAACTAGGGATGGGCACTTTAAAGGGACTGCACGAGAAAGCCCGAGACAGCTGAGTGGCAGCTGAGTGGCAGGGAGTGTCCCAGCCATCCAGCTCTTTTTGCGGCTTTCTGCTGGGGCAGAAAGCAGGGGTTTAAAGGGACTTGGAGTCCCTTTAAATCCCTGCTTTCTGTTCTGGCCAGGAGCTGGCACAAACCCCATGAACTGCCTTAAAAGTCTGTGGAAGTTCGTGACCATGGACCCATCATGGACTTCCATTCCTGAACCACAAACAGAGCAAAACTCATCATGAATTTTGCTTTGTGGTTCAGTTCATGCCCATCCCTATGACAGCCCAATGGCCTGACTTGGTATAAGGCACCTTCATGTGTTTAGCCCAATGATGTTGCCTGGTGCCTGGTGCCTATTTTACTGTTTTTTTATCCAGTCTTTTAATTAGGGGTTTTATCTTGTGGAAACTTTTTTAGGAAAGGGATAAAGGTTTTATCAGCTTTTTCAGATGGTCTGCGGTTGGTCAGAGCTCTCTTTTATGGATAGTTTTTATGCTCATTTAAAGACTCTATTTTTAATGACTTTTGTTACATTATTTTCATTTGTAAGCTGGCTCAAGTAGGACACTGAAGAGGCAGCGTAGAAACATTCTAAATAAATAAATACATCTTAGAGACTGAAACAATCAAGACGCTTTCTCTATTTTGCAGATTCCAGCCCTCGAGTTCTTCATTATCTTCCAGAAAATGGAGAATGGCATGAAATATCTTTTGACTGACAGGCTGGTGGAAATCTCAGCACCTGAAGCTCCCTTTGAAGCAGCGGGCTCTGAACTCGCTGAGGGCCAACCTCCATTTAGCTTTGAACATTTTTTTTAGATGCAGTAAAGGTTCCACGAAATATACATAAATTTCTCCGCATTCTTTGCTTTCTTGCACGAACACACGGCAGTAAAACTATTCGGCAGCTTATGAAATGGTTGGTTAGAGGAATGGAAAATTCAGTCAATAATATTACCTTCAGAACAATGTAATGGAGTTAGCATGTTAGACTCTGAGGTGTTTTTTTTTAATGAAATAGCTAAATGCTTCCTGAGTCAATTTTGAAATGTCTTATTAACATGGGCGGTCGTAAATTCTTTGTAAAGCGTTACAAAGGAATCGTGCAGTAATTTGCATAAAATTAATAAATCTTCAACCAGACTCACCTTCCTATGCAGTAAAGCATGCTAACACTTTGATCTGCTAAAAGGGCAGTATAGTCATAAAATAATTTGAAATGCTGCATGTGTTAGTTGCATTCCAACAAGTGTGCTCATGCTTTTTGAGCTGCATCATTTCTTGGGTAGTTATCAGTCACTGCAAAAAGATATTGCAAAAGATGAAACTGAACTATAAACAACGGGGAGCTAATAATGTGTCATTTGCGGGCTGGATCGACACAGCTCAATGGCATGGTGGAGTCATGTGGTGGTATAACGAACTTGACTATTTCAGACTGAAAGTGCAGGGATATCACTTGGAACTTGCCTATAGAAAGCTCTCTGCAAGCAGAAAGCTATTGCGCCAGGAAGAACTCTGCTAGCTCATTCTTCTCTGCTGTATCGACTTGGGAGGGGAAATATTTCACAAAGCAGAACATTCAAAAAAAGAGAGCCAGTTTGGTGTAGTGGTTAGGAGTGTGGACTCTAATCTGGGAGAACCGGGTTTGATTCCCCACTTCTCCACATGCAGCTGTTGGTGTGACCTTGGGTCAGTCACAATTTCTCTCAGAGTTGTTCTCTCAAGAGCAGTTCTCGAAGAAGCTCTCTCAGCCCTACCTACCTCAGGGTATCTGTTGTGGGGAGGGAAAGGAGATTGTAAGACAGTCTGAGACTCCCTCGGGTAGTGAAGGATGGGGTATAAATCCAATCTCCTTCTCCTCCTCCTCCCCTCTGCATCAGCTGTCATAAATGCTACCACGGGTTGTACCATCTCAGATCTCTTTGCATTTCAGCCTCATTCTTTCATATGCATCATTCTAATCTGTTTGAAAAAGTAGACTGATTCTTCTGCAGGACAAGATTCCGTCCATCCAATCTCATAAGAGGCCATTTTCTGATAATTAAACAGGAACTGTAAAAAGGTAAAGGTAAAGGTTCCCTTGCTCGAAAGCCAGTCGAGTCAGTCTCTAGGGTTGCGGTGCTCATCTCCGTTTCAAAGCCCGAAGAGCCAGCGCTGTCCAAAGACATTTCCGTGGTCATGTGGCTGGCATGACTAAACCCCAAGGCGCACGGAACGCTGTTACCTTCCCACCAAAGTGGTACCTATTTATCTACTTGCAATTTCTTGCATTCGAACTGCTAGGTTGGCAGGAGCTGGAACTAGAGACAGGAGCTCACTCTGTCATGTGGCAACTCGGGTCTCAAACTGCTGAACTACCGACCTTCCACAGCCTGCAGTTCAGCGTCTTAACCACTTGAGCCACCGCAGTCTCCCCAAAACAGGACCTGTACTGTACTGTACTGTACTGTACTGTACTGTACTGTACTGGAATTCAAAATGGAAAATGGATATTGCAACTGTACTCCCTGTATCCTGAGAGATATAAATCAATTTGGTGGTCATCTTGGGACTTGCTGGCAAACGCAGCAGCAGCAATGTTGATGGTATCATGGATAAATCATCCTGCATGCAGGGGTACAGTCAACAGACATATTTTCCTTGCTCCTGCTCCTTGGGAAATAAAAAAGCACTCTTCCTACCACTTAATTATCATTAATGGCATATCTAGTAGATTCAGGTGGGTAGCCATGTTGGTGTGAAGCAGTGGAACCAAGTTGGAGTCCAGTGGCACCTTTATGATGAACAAAGTTTTATTATGCGTACAAGTTTTCATGTGCATGCACACTTCTTCAGATACCTTGAAACAGAAGTCACCAACCCTTATACATAGGTAGCAGGTGAGGAGGATGTTGCCCTTCCTGGCAACCAGGGGTTATTTCGTAGAAAAAGAGGTGCAGGAGCTCATTAGCATAAGTCATTAGCATAACTTATTTGCATATACCACACCCCCTGACATCACCAGAAGTGTGTCAGAAGGCAACACCCACCGCTCAGGCTCCACTGGACTGTTTTGGATTGCTAGCTATTGAGGGGGGGGGGAACGTGCAGATCTGTCTTCACAGAGGAGGGAAAGCTTGTACCTGAATAAAACTTGGTCTTAAAGGTGCCACTGGACTGTTTTGGACTGAGGTGGGTGGGGTGGGGAGCTCTGCAGCTTACCTGGATGCTTCTTGCTCTGACTGAGGGCTGCTGGGAGCAGGGGCTGGGGCTTGTTGCATTTGCCCACCCCCTAGGCTCTTTACTGCCAGGGTTCTGCTCCTGTGCGCTCCTGCAGGAAATGACCCCTGCTGGCAACATCCTCCTCACCCACTACCTATATGTCATGGTTTTGTGATTCTTGAGGTCAGATTTGTGTCCATTTATCCTGCAATGAAGGATTTAACCTGTTTGCCCTGTTTAGAGAACTGAAGGGCATTCTTGACATTTAATGGCATATACAACGTTAAAAGATGAGCAAGAGAATGAGCCTGAGATGACATAGTTAATGTTGTTAGGACGAGTGATTGTGTTGTCTGGGTATACGTGGCAGCAAAGAATCACAAAACTGAGAAATCTGTAGAACTCTTCAGCCTCCCAGGACACTCACATGGGGGACCTGAAAGTGGCTGTTTTATTGCAAAAGAATTTCAGAAACTGACTAGAATGGGAGATCGCTCAATTACAAGTTATTACAACACTCGGGACAATGGAACCCCCCAGGGCTTAACAGAGATATTGGTTTGCTATCTCACTACATATGTTAATATCATTTAGTTCTCACATCTGTTTGTAAACTCTTTTATTATGCTGTATGCTAATCTGCTGCTATTCACAGGTCTTATCAATTGCATTAATACTAGCTTAGCTCTGATTGGCCCTTCCTGGCAACTTCCTTCTTACCCACTACCTATATGTAATGGTTGGTGAGGTGACTATGTTTCAATGTATCTAAAGAAGTGTGCATGCATATGAAAGCTTATACCCAGCATAAAACTTTGTTGGTCTTAAAGGTGCCCCTGGACTCAAACTTTATTTTGTCGTATTTAGTAGTAAATAAAGCAAGTAGCTAAGTAAAAGATGGTGGAATCCTGCTCATCAGATGTTTGGAAGCCAAGGGAGAGTGGAAGGACTGAATGTATCTCCTCCATTTTCCCCTGCCAGAAACCTGAAGAGCCAGTGTGATGTAGTGGTTAGAGTGTTGGACTAGGATCTGGGAGACCCAGGTTCAAATTACCAATCTGGGTTAATTTGGGCCATAATAGCCTCTCAGCCTAATCTACCTCACAGGGTTGTTTTGAGCAGAAAGTGCAGGAGAGGCATACAATGTAAAATCATCTTCAGTTCCCATTAGGGATAAAAATGGAGATGTAAATGAAGTAAATAAATATGTACATAAATAAATGGAAGCAAGGAAACAAATCCTTATAATCAAGCTATGGGTTGGATCCTTCTAATACAATCCACCCCTTACAGCTTTCGTCCATGGAAGGCCCATAATTCTCAGCGTAGCCTTTTTGGCTGGTCAAAGGAGGAACCCTTTGGCTGGTCAAAGGAGGAACCATTGTACCACCACCGTATTATCACTGGCCCTGGTATTGTAAGACAGAAACTCCGTCACGGGTTGTGCTTCCCCAGCCCAATTTGAGAAAGCACTCGGCACAGTCCTGTAGAGGAGAATCCAGACTAAAACTTTATTAATAAAGGAGGGAAAATACAGGCATAACAAGGTTTTGAATCCTCGAATACCCACAGCTCTTCCCTAAGGTTACAGTGGGAGACATAAAGTTTTATACCCCCTATGACAATTAGAAATAAATGATAATTATTGGTTCCATCAAACTTTGTCATATATCCGTCACACCATTCTGATTGGGCTCCAACCTGTGGGTTGGGTTTTCTCAGGCAAAAATATATCTCCTTCAGTTGAACAATGGGCCTTCTTCTTCCCAGGCTATGAAATTCTAAAAGTATCTAATGTAGCAGATATGGGTACATAGTGGTGTGTTCTTCATCTAACGTAGGCTAAATGACATCAGGAATATGCACAGTTATAGTTGGCAAGAACAAGCAAGGTCACAAGCAGTATGATTGCCTGTCAGCATTTAGTATTTTACCCAGAATGCATTTAAGCAATGAACGGAAGTGAATATCTGAATATATATTCATGATTGATTTCAGTTACTGTGATTAGAATCATCAAAGGCACTTAACATATGCACCATGGAAGTGTTAAGTGCACCTACTAAGTTAAACTGACTGTTAGTCAGTGGCAGAGTACAAAGTGTTTCATAAGCGGTGTGTACAACAGTATGGCGATTATGGTGTAACATCAATTATTGTGTAACATCACTATAGTTATAGTTATAGTGTAACCTCAATTGAGCAGAGACAATTGTGTTTACTCGGAGTGTGTTATTGTTATTGGCATTCTATTATGGAATTGATATGGTCTATTGAGCACCGACTTTTAACTGTTTTATGGGTATTGATTGTTTATTGTTTTTATTGTTTTATGTATGGCATTTGCCTCTATGTTCACCGCCCTGAGCCCATGTTGGAAGGGCGGGATACAAATTTAATAAATAAATAAATAACCCCTCCCCCATTTTTCACCAAAGAAAAAGCTGGCTGGATCCAACCATATATATGCCAACTCCATCTACTATGTCAGGCCAGGAAAATGGTATGAGCAGTCCCTATTTGCATGCACAATTCCCCACCCAGCCTGGGATACACTTGGAGGAAAAAATTAATTCCCTGCCTGCACATCCTATAGCTGGATCAGAGCAAGCAGCAACAGCAGCACAGGAGGGAATTGACAGACTAGGGACAGTTAAGCCATATGTTTAAAGTGAATACTTGAGTAGAGCTTCATAAGAGGCGGGCTAGATGAGGCTGTAGAAAGCATGGACTTTTCTCATGCTTTATAAATGATAGGTACTCAGTATGGAGAAAGATCACAGGTTAACTTCTATGTGCTAAAGAAGGCACTTTCATGAACCTAGGGTGACTTGCTGAAGTCAGGGTTGCCAATTCCAGGATGGGGAATTCCTGGAGATTTGGGGTGGGTGCCTGCAAAGGCAGAGTTTGGGAAGGAGAGAGAGCTCTGTGGGGATAAAATGCCATAGATAAGGTTGCCAGGTCAGAGTTGAGAAACTGCTGGAGATTTGGAGAGTGGAACCTGGGAAGAGTCGGGTTGGGGTGGAAAGGCGCTCAGCAGAGTTTCATGGCATACAGTCTGCTCTCCAAAGCAGTCGTCTTCTCCGAGGCAACTGATATCTGTAATCTGGAGAACAGCTGTAGTTCTGAGAGGCCTCAACTGGTAGCTGGCAAACCTAGTGAGTCCCCACTTTGGGCATGGCAGGTTCCTAGATTTGCCAGGTCCCTCCTGGCAACCAGTGAGGGATGGGGGGGACTTATGGAGAGTGGGAGGGAGGCCTAGCCGACATTGCAGCAATGTGTCATTTCTGACATGACCTGGAAGTGACACCATCACACAGCAACATTGGGGCAATGCTCTGGTATTTGGGCAAAAACTCTATGGTGAATTTGGCTTCTACCATAAAGCTTCTACCATTGCCCCAACAGCACCGATGGGATGACATCACTTCTGGGTCACATCGGAAGTGATGTAGACACATTGCTTAACTTTGACTGGGCCTCATTCTTTTTCCAGGTAAATCCCCTCCCACCACCTGGCTGATCAGCAGAAGAGCGGCACTTCGACCAGGGTGGCTGGCAACCCTCTGGGTTCCTGTTCAGCTTTCCAGAAAACAAATTGTTTGGGGTCAATTGACTGATGACAGCATTTTGTTTCCCACTTACTGAGCTTTCATCATGATCTTTGATTCCCTACTCCTCCACATGCAGCTGCTGGTGTGACCTTGGGTCAATCATAATTTCTTTCAGAGCTGTTCTCTCAAGTCACTCTGGGGGCCCCCACTTGTGGCAAGGGAATAAATGGAGAAGGGAAGAATGTTGTAAATCAACTTGGGTTCCCATTGGGAAGAAAAGTGGGGTATATATGATGTAAACAGCAAACAACATGCAAATTAATTAACGAAATACCCCTCCAGAAGGCTCAAAACCTCAAGATTGCATATTCAGTTCTGATGCAGTGTTAGACAGTAGGAATTGACATGAATCACATTTTTGTGGTTTGGTTTGTGGTTTTGTGGCTGCACTGCGAACCGATATGCCAGTTCACAAATTGAACCAGTTCATATCAGTTCATGAGCCATTTAAAGTTTAAACCCCTGCTTTCTGCTTTTTGTGGCTTTTCGTGGAGAGCAGAAAACAGTGGTTTAAATGGCTC
Source organism: Gekko japonicus (assembly GCF_001447785.1). NCBI lineage: Eukaryota > Metazoa > Chordata > Lepidosauria > Squamata > Gekkonidae > Gekko > Gekko japonicus. The sequence goes on along the minus strand of NW_015165835.1, from coordinate 131,933 downwards.
TGAGACATTTAAACCAAACAGCTGAGCACCAGGGAGTAAACCCCTGCTTTCTGCTCTTCACCAGCGGCCACAAACCACCACAAGCTGCATCAAAATTTGTAGAAGTTCACGAGCATCGCTTTGTGAATCATGAACCAGCCAAAATTTGTGATGAACTTTAGTCTGTCAGCTCGTTCATGCCATCCTTATTAGACAGGCAACTCATATCCAGATCCTTATGCTCTCCATGGTTTAGATCAATTAAGAAAGATCATTCCAGAGCTTCCTATCCTATCTGTCCAGTATTACCTTTTATTGCTTTGACTGCTATCCATACTCAAACAGTGCCAACAGCTATGTTAACAGGATGATACATGTTGCCCAACATCTATGTATTTGCAGAGCCCCAGAATTGGAGGATCCTCCCAGTGATTTCTTGTTTTGTCCCATCTATCAGGAACCGATATCCAGATTTCTCACTGTTGTCTTGATTCACCTAAATCCAAGGTCAGTGGTGGACAAAGCAATGCATTTTTAGATGCTGATCAGCACTTCACTCACATGGCATCTCTGTTTGCACTGGCTGCTGAGAAAATCAGGTTATACGTGATGTTTGATATGTAGTTACTTTTACTGCACTTACAAGGTTTGGGAATTTTAACTCCATTATTTTATCCATTTTTAATCATTTTTATCATTGCTTTCTGTTAATATTTCCATTTCATGCATCGTTTTTTACTCTAAGACTGTAACAGGCTTTAGTCATTTGCAATAAACACTACTGACTGCTACTACTAGTACTGCTACTGCTAGAAGAACTGCTACAGTACCAACAGCAATAGTGTGTGTGCAGCCAACTTATGGTGACCCCATAGGGTTTTCAAGGCTAGAGACTAACAGAGATGGTGTGTCATTGCCTTCATCTGCATAGCGACCCTGGAGCTCCTTGGTGGTCTCCCATCCAAATACTAATCAGAGTGACCCTGGCCGAGTTCAGACTGGCAGTTTGGCCCGATATAGGCACGATATAGGCACGTTTCACAAACGGATTAAAGGGTCCGATTCACACAGGCACAGCTGTCCAGTGTTCCCCAGCTGTACTCAACCCATCTTGTTACGCTTCCCTCCCAAGTTTAAAAAATGCCAGGTGAAAGTGGTAGCAAACACTGGAGAGTGCGTTGATCCCGCTTCCCGGACGTGTGCATGCTAAAAGCCACAAACAAGCCGCATTGCTGCGCCTATACGCCTATGTGCATAGGTGCATGTTCCTGGAGTGAAGAAATCCACTTACAGCCGTGCCTCCACCAGGGGCAGGCCAACAATGTGAACGCTCCCTTGCGCCTCCTCCCCGGTATGCTCCCACATCAGTCAGTGCAGTGTGACCGGGAATACTCGGAACAAGTTGTTTCGGGTCTTTTTTTGCCACGACTCTCTGGTGCTTCAAACTGCCAGTCTGAACTCAGCCCCTGATTAGCTTTTGAAATCCAACAAGATCAGGGCTGCAGTCACACGCACAAAATAATCCACTTTCAATGCACTTTCCAACTGGATTTTGCCAGTTCACACAGTAAAATCCAGTTGGAAAGTGCACTGAAAGTGGATCGAAAGTGGATTATTTAGTATGTGTGTGACCACAGCCCAGGTTAGCCTGGGCCATCCAGGCCAGGGCACAGTAGTTATAGTAGTACCTAACAATTTAAATAACTAAATATTAGAGGAATGACACTGTACCATAGCAATGCAATCCAACCTAAGGAGTATTCATCCAGTTCCTGGGTCTTCTGCTGAAGGAAAGGCCACTTCCATTGGAGGAAGCCTTACCAGGATGAAGAAAGACTTCAGTCGTTGCCAGGGCTCTTTTTGTAGAAAAAGCCCAGCAGGAACTCATTAGCATAATAGGCCACACCCAACAGCAGAGACTCATTAGCATATTAGGCCACACCCCTGACAGCACAGCTCATTAGCCCATTAGGCCGCACCCCCATGTTACTAGAAGTGTGGTTATCCAGCCACACCCACCTTTTGCTTGTTATTCTGTTTACCTTGTCTGTTGTCAAAACCCAGGGCTTTTTTGTAGCAGGAACTCCTTTGCATGTTAGGCCACACACCCCTAATGTAGCCAATCCTAATGAGTTCCTGCTGTTGGGTGTGGCCTGTTATGCTAATGAGTTCCTGCTGGGCGTGGCCAACTTGGGAGCCAGCCAGAACTCCGTTCCTGTGCGTTCCTGCCCCCAAAATAGCCCTGGTTGTTGCTGAATAGAATGGTAGGATATATGCCAATTAACTTTCTGCTCCGGCAAAGTTCACCTTATGTTCCACGGGTCACTATATATTCTTCATTACATTGGTTTTCTCTGCTTTTCTTTTGAGTGGGTATGACAGGACATCTCAAATCAATGCATTGCCTCTGGTCCAGGACTCAAGGAGCCTAATTGAATTAGGCTACCATTAAAACGAATATTGGAATCATAGAAAGAAACCCATTAAAAGTCTCACAAATTCTTTTTTTAAAAAAGTCATGAAGTTATATGGACTTTTTCCATTACAGGTTTACAATTCTTAATATATCTGCTACAGAAAATATTAATGGAAAATGTACCTATTCTACGATCAGGCTCAAAATATATTTATAATTTTCTTCCCAAGCCTCTCATGGCAGGTGATGAGTAGGTACAGTGGAAGCTTCCGTTGGGCCGATTTCTTGTTAAAAACGGAGGCCGTAAGCTTTTGAGTCTCCCCGAACTCCTCTTTGCGTAGAATGAAATGTTTTCTTTCTTCCGTACATGCTCATTCTCATTTCGAAGAAAATAAAACCTCACCTATAAACACATTTCAAGACAGGTTTTACAGCTTCCCTTGCTATTCTGGGAACACTCTGTACATTAGCTGTGAATAGCAGAAGTAATATGAGTCCCCATAGAGGCTCCAGTCTTCTGACAAAGGAATTGGCTTTGTCCCCGTGATTTGATTTCCCAAGACAGGGCATACTTTTTTTTTTTTTTTTAAAGGATCAAATTGCACTGGCAGATTGGACTGCACACAGTCAGTTGATTTCTTGATTACTTACGTAATGGGTTCTGTATATATTGCAAATGGCAATAATTGTGTGAAATGAGGGGGGGGGGAATACATGCTGTGTCTCCTGGTACTTGCCAGGAGAACATACTGTACAAGCCATTGTCGTTTTGGAGGTCTCCGTCGCTGTAGCAATTTGACCATGAACCTAGTCTGTTCCTTTTCCTTTCATTTATTAGCTTCATTGACCAGAGGTCTTAAGCCAAACCTAGTCTGCTCTAATATACTCCCTTTGTCTTTTGCCTTTGCTTGTGTGGATATTAATACCCACTGAGATGTGACTGTTGCCTTTGTATGTTTAGACCTCTCCCCAACTCCTCCATAATAAATAGTAATACACTGCATTTCCCCACCTCGGTCTTTTCTGGGTAATGATGTGGAACCGTTATGATTTTGCCCACACACCCTAGAATGAAGTTAAAAAGGTAAAGGTTCCCTTGCTCAAAAGCCAGTCGAATCCGACTCTAGGGTTGCGGTGCTCATGTCTGTTTCAAAGCCGAAGAGCCAGCGCTGTCCGAAGACGTTTCCGTGGTCATGTGGCCAGCATGACTAAACACCAAGGCGCACGGAACGCTGTTACCTTCCCACCGAAGTGGTACCTATTTATCTACTTGCAATTTCTTGCTTTTGAACTGCTAGGTTGGCAGGAGCTGGAACTAGAGACGGGAGCTCACGCCGTCATGCGGCACTGCTGAACTACCGACCTTCCACAGCCTGCAGTTCAGTGTCTTAACCACTTGAGCCAACACAGCTCCTCAGAATGAAGTTAGGGGACACCAAAAAGCTAACTATATCAATGGCTGATTTGTGAAAACTTTAACCACCCACCCTTTTAATGCTGGTTACCATTAATAGGTAAGGTGGCCATAGAGTTACCCGTGGGGTATGGCATGGTAGAGTTGCCCGATCCAGATGGAGAAATGCCTGGGGACTTGGGGACAAAGCCTGGGGAAGACAAGAACCTTAATGGGTTACAATGCCATAGAGTCCACCCTCCAAAGCATCCATTTTCTCCAGGGGAACTGATCTCTGTAGTCTGGAGATGAGCTGTAATTCTGGGGGATCCCCAGGTCCCACCTGGAGGCTGGCATCCCTAGCTGGGAGGCAACAGCAAGAGTAGGTATTGGCAGGGATCATTTCCTGCAAGAGCGCACAGGAGCAGAGCTCCAGCAGTAAAGAGCCCAGGGGGCGGGCACATGCAACAAGCCCCACCCCCTGCTCCCAACAGCCTTCAGTCAGAGCAAGAAGCAGCCAGGTATGTTGCAGAGCTTCCCCCATCCAAAACAGTCCAGTGGCACCTTTAAGACCAAGTTTTATTCAGGTACAAGCTCTCCCTCCTCTGCAAAGACTGATCTGCACGTTCCACCCCCCCTCCAATAGTTAGCAATCCAAAACAGTCCAGTGGAGCCTGAGAGGTCGGTGTTGCCTTCTGACGCACTTCCGGTGATGCCAGGGGGTGTGGCATATGCAAATAAGTTATGCTAATGAGTTATGCTAATGAGTTCCTGCACCTCTTTTTCTACGAAATGACCCTTGGGTACTGGCCTATAATACCTGCAATTTATTTAGTTATTTATTGCATTTAGACGATCCTCATAATCCCTGAACTGTAGCTTACTTAGCTTGTGAATAAATCCAGCCCTGTGCACATCCCTTGGCTACTATAGTAGTAAGTGCAAGGTCATGCTTTAAAAGGATCTACGGATGACATCTCCCATATTCACACATTGCGGCTTTCATCACTCCTTATTTCAAATTCCGGGAGCTGAAAGATACAGGTTTTTTAAATTGAATATTACGTAAGGATGTAATGTATGAATCTTTTGTTGACAATTGGATAGAGCCTCCTGGTGGGACCCAGGGGATCCTCCAGAATTACAGCTCATCTCCAGACTACAAAGCGGAGCGGTGGCGCAGGCAGTAAAACAGCCTGCAAATAATTCTATCAGTGATCAGCCATAAGGCTGTCCGAGACCCACTGCGGCCGGGGTGAGCTCCCGGCCCTTGTCCCAGCTCCCGCCAACCCAGCAGTTCGAAAGCACTGCAAGTAGATAAATGGGTACCTGCTCCTAGGTAGCAGGGGGCACCCTCCTCCCTACAAAGCGATGTGCAGCAGGAGTGCTGGTGAAGCAACGGTGTGGTGTGGCGGCGACATGCGGAGATCTGGGGACTCGGCAAGCATGGCAATCATCCGACATCGAACAGCAGCAGAATCTGGGCAAGGATTGGACTGGGAGGCATGGTGACGCAACAACGCAGCACGGCGGAGCCAACTGGACGTGTGCCAGAGCTGCGACCGTCGCATAGCCGCGAACCATGAAGACCTCGCCGGAAGGAGTCGCTGCAAACAAGACCTGTACCGAGATGCCGTCACCAGGAGGTGAAGAGCCCACCATGGAACAGAGCCAAGAGAAAGACGAGCCCTGCTGTCTGTGTGCTGGTAGGCATTCACCCTCCCCCCGTGAACTGTGGCCCTAGATAGGTTGCAATTAATCAAATGTAAACCGCCCCGAGCCTGTGGGAAGGAGTGGTATAGAAGCCGAATTAATAAAATAAATAAAGATCATTTCCCTGGAGAAAATGGATCCTTTGGAGGGTGGCCTCTATGGGATTGTACCCCACTGAGGTCCCTGTCCTCCCCAGGCTCCATCCCCAAATTTCCCAACCTGGATCTGGCAACCCTAATAGAGCATGCAACAGCAACGGAATAGTCCTTTATTTTATTTATTTTTTTTAAGTAAATTGCAATAATGTTCTAGTTTTTCTTTAAGTCTTCTGCTTCCAGTACCTATCTTTCATACTTTCCAGCTCCTGGATGCCAATCAGGCCTTGAACATCAAACCAAAATGTGTCCTTCCCCAGGACAGTTCAAAATTGTGCCTTTTTTAATCACTTGGCAAGATTTTTGCAGCTGTCTCTCAGGTCACCGACGAAGAGGAGCAGCCCAGCTTTCTGCTGGCAGTTTTGCTGGTTAGAAATGCAAACTGTTCCCTTCCTTGCATAAGTCTTGTTTACAGACAAAAGAATTATGTTTCTCGCTGCCCTGAAATTATTGGGTTTTAAGCAGGTAATGAATTCTCTCAAACCACTTTTTGCAGGTAATTAACAAGCTGGATAATCTGCCAGAAACAGGCTTTAGTACCTCTGGGTGCCAGTAAATAGCAGGCATTTCTAATCCTGTGCAGTGCCAGAACTGGAAATAATGAATACAAAAAAAAATTAGTATGCAGATCTCACCATGATGCACTTAATGGTTTGCGAACAACAAGTCACCATACAAGGAAAAGGGATTATACAGTTTTACTTATATTTTACTTATAGGCCAAAAAAGAAGAGTATTAAATGGTGGGCAGTAAAACCATTACTGGAAAACCTGGGGGAACTATCTGTAATTATATATATCTGAAGATGGTGTTATGCATGCCCCACTTCCTCGAGCAGAGAGAAGTTCTAGGGGTAGCAATTGCAAGTGTTGCTTCTCTTTGGAAAACAGAGCACAGAAGATACAGCTAGAGGCAAAGAGGCATTCCTATAGGGCAGCAGATCCACAACTGCCCCCTTTAGATCTCAGAGACACAGAAAGTGATTCTGCACCCAGAAGCTGATTTAAGCAACCCACAGTAGTCTCTCTGCTTTTCTTTGGCTTCTGTCACACACACACTAAAGAATCCACTTCCAATCCACTTTCAATGTACTTTACAACTAGATTTTACCATGTGAACGGGCAAAATCCAATTCAAAAGTGCATGGAAAGTGGATTGAAGGTGGATTCTTTAGTGTGTGTGACCACAGCCTTGGTCTCTTTTAGAATCTAAAAGGTATTTTCCTTTTCTCACACACACCATCTATCCTCCCTTCAGTGGCAGTGAAAGCCACTTCTTCCAAGCCTTACTGGACATTTGGCTAGAAGCATTTCCTGAGAGGCCCATTGAAAAAGTATCTTCCATCAGTGAAACACATGATAGTTCTTGTTGTTATGTAGACTGAACCACAGTCATTGGAACCTTAAGCCCCTAACAATGCTGTAGGAGCATCTAGACTGCAAATCGTGAAACATACATCTCAAGACCCAGAAAGCTTCACAGGAGCTTGGGGGAGCACATGGAGCTCCGACAAAAAAGAGGCCATCCTGGCTATCCCTCTGCCTCCAAACAGTCTTACAAAGTATCAGTGATGGGGGTGAGGACCTGATTTTTTCCAATGAAGGCCACAGTAAGTATCTGAGGTCTCAACCCCTGTTATATGGTGACTAGGTCATTTCCCAAATAATAGGATCTAGAGGCAATTGGACAGCCCTAGAACTGTTGAGGTCACTCCTGTCCTCATTCATGTCCTCATTCAGATCTTTGCTGCTGTGCATGAGGACAGTGATAACACCAATGTTACTTATTATCTACTTGGCTAGATAGACAAATTTGACCAGTTCATAATCCTTAGCCGTGCTAGGAATTGAATACTATTTTTCCAAAATGTCTGTGACCTAGAACGTTCTAAACACTGACCTTCTGGGTGCATGAAGACAGTGTTCAACAGACTTGGCATCTAGAGTCAACGACTTCATGGTTCATGAACAGAAGTCCTTCAGTGTTAGCCATTTACTATTGACACAACTCCTGCTGGTAGTAGTATACCACATGGCCAGACCACATGACTGGGCAATTTTTTTTGTTGAGTGCTTATTCTCTTGATTGTTGTGGCTAAACCTTTTATGCTGTCCTCGCTATCCAGCTCAGAAACTGTGGCTCATTTCTGACATCATGTAAAACTATGCTTAATTAAACTAACTATGGTCCTGATCACATGCAGAAGAGGCAAGACTGCCGGGCGGATTTTAAGGAAGTGGTCACACGGGAACATCTGGCAAGCATCCTGCACCCGTAGGCAACCCATCTCACTCTGCCAAAGATGCAGAGTTAAAAAATACCTGGGAAAGTGCAGTATCAAACGGGTTGCGACGGGCTACACATGGAGTTTCTGACATCATGTAAAACTATGCTTAATTAAACTATGGTCCCAATCACATGCAGAAGTAGCCATGTGAGACGCAAGACTGCCGGGCGGGTTTTAAGGAAGCAATCACATGGGAACATCTGGCAAGTGTCCTGCACCTGTAGGCAACCCATCTCACTCTGCCGAAGATGCAGAGTTAAAAAAATACCTGGGAAAGTGCAGTATCAAAGGGGTTGTGACGGGCTACAGATGCCGTTTCTGACATCATGTAAAACTATGTTTAATTAAACTATGGTCCCGATCACATGCAGAAGTAGCCATGTGAGAGGCAAGACTGCCGGGCGGGTTTTAAGGAAGCAATCACACGGGAACATCTGGCAAGTGTCCTGCACCCGTACGCAACCCATCTCACTCTGCCGAAGATGCAGAGTTAAAAAAATACCTGGGAAAGTGCAGTATTAAATGGGTTGCGACGGGCTACAGATAGAGTTTCCCATGTGATCGCTCCAGCATGCTCCGATTGCATCACTGATCCCTTGATGAAGCGTGCTAGAAAACTCCAATTCACCCGCCACTGCATCTGATCATGCAGTGGTAGGTCAAATTACTGTGGTGCAAATAGGCTCGCTCCCCCCCCCCCCGCGTTTTCTGGCACATGTGACCGGGGCCTATGGATAGTTTGATCATCTGAACATAAGCCACTCTACTATTGTTGGTCACGGTACATCAAAGCAGCATCTGAAGTTATGGTTTTACATTGGTTTACTAAACACACTTATCAATGGTTTATGTGATGTGTGAAGGTGGACATTCTGGCTTAATCAGTTTTCTGTGTCATGCTGTTCTTGCCGCACCGAAGGCTGGAAAAACTGCAGGTCTTTGGGCTGAGGAACAGAAAAAAAATGGAGGTGATGAAACTAGTATTTGTCAAGAGATCCTTACAAATCCATTGGCTAGGCCTGTCTGTTTTTCTTTCTTCCCAAAGGCAGAGGAAAAGGAAGGAAAAAAATGACCAGTCGGGGACTCTCCCAGATGATTTGTATAAGGTTTTCATATTTATTACAGTCATTAGACCATCCGTATACATGAAAGTTATGATAATAATTCTTATATATAAAAACAAATACATAATATAAGCAGAATTCAAATTTGAGCCTAGTTCTAATACAGTTTCCATATCCTCACGATCAACAAACCAGGGCCAATTTCCCACAAGCACTGCTCCGTGCTGCTCTTTCCTTTTGCCCGGATGGCATGTGTCAATTTCACACAAGCTGCTGTGTGCCCGCAGTTTGCCCCGTAGCTGGTTTTTTTTGAGGATTGAGTAGATGTGGGGGAAATTGCGTAAAGCTGCGGGGCAAAATGCGGAAATCACCCAAAATCTAGCAACTTGGAAAGTAATTTTAGTATTCATGTCAGATAGAAGATATCCAAGCTTGGCTTTATTTGTGTGACCAGCAATCTTGTCCATTATAGGTGTAATAATCTCCAAATGGGTTGCATTATAGTATGTAATACTAAAAACATGCTCTAGAGACTCGACACCTCCTTAAGGGGCATGCACATAGTCTTTCTGGATAGGGAGTTTTCATACACCTACCGTCATGTACTGCAGAGGGGAGAGTAAAACTCCTTGCCATGGTAAATGCCCTTCTAAAGTTATTTACTTCCAGAGAGTCCAGATGAAGAAATCTCACAGCTACCAAAGCCCCAAAGGAACTGGTGTGCTGTCTCTTTAAAGCTTCCATTACTTTAATGGCCCATTGGTTAATTCAGATCACCAAGGGCACTACGGTCGGGGAGTCGTCATCTCCTGGAAATTCCAGGCCCCAAGGATATTAAATTTGCGGTGACCAGAACCAGGGCATTTTCGGTGGCGGCTCCTACCTGGTGGAAGGAGCTCCCAGAGGCAATCCGGGCCCTGCAAGATCATTCTCAGTTCCACAGGGCCTGCAAGACAGAGCTCTTCCGCCAGGCTTTTGAGTAGGAGCCGCCGCCACTACATCATTGCCATCTATGCACCGTCGCACCATTACCATGACTATCTGGCCCCTTTGGGGGTGCGAGGTGCCCCTGGCAGGAAAAGTATGATAGAGTTCGGGAAAGCTACCATTGGGTTTAAGATCTACCCCATCTTGTGACAAATGGAGCACTGTGATTTTGTTACTGTATTTAACTGTTTTATATTATGTGCTTTTATTGTTTTAATCCTGGCACTTTGTGCCCTTGTTAGCCACCCTGAGCCTTCGGGGGTAGGGCGGGATACAAATCTAAAGATAAATAAATAAATAAAAATAAATAAATAAATCTACTCAAATAATCTCCATTCTATAGCAGAGAGATGTTTGTGGTGTTACATTGCACAGCCAATTTCCTTGGCAAAGTAAAGTAGTGGAAGCTGGTGGCACCTCTAACATCTGTTTATTTACAAATTGGAGATTTCATGTACAGCTTGAGGGGAAAAGAAATACAGGAGTGCAGCTGCAAAGATAGGCAGCATTAGTTCCAAAGCAAGATCACTCCAGACAAGTCTAGCAAAAGCAGAGCAAATGAAAGGCAGTGGCCAGGCTGATTTCCAGCTCTCTTTCAGGTAGAACCAAATTATTTTCCTAATAAGAACACTCATGCACCTGTCTTGTGAAAATAGCGAAGACCTTCAGGGAATTTCTATCATTCTCTAGGTGTCTGGGAAGAAAAAATGTTTTGAAAAATACCCTTGTCCAAGAGGAATAGCTCCCTGACCTGGATAGCCCAGGCTAGCCTCGTCTTGTCTGATCTCAAAAGCTAAGCCAGGTCTGCCCTGGTCAGTACTAGGATGAGAGACCACCATAAAAGGCCAGGGTCATGATGCAGGGGCAGGTGATGGCAAGCCACCTCCTAACATCTCTTGCCCTGAAAACCCTTTGGGGTCACCGTAAGTTGGCTGCGACTTGAAAGGAATAACAACAACTGTCTCCTTAACCATGAGTTAAACCTTTGACCATCAGGGCTTCTGGAAAGAAGCCATTTCTCCAGCATCTATCACATGTTAGGGTGCTCTTTCCCAAGGATCTCAGGGCCCTTTACAACCCCCCCCCCCCAATTTTATCCTCACAAGAACTCTGCGAGATAGGCAAGGCTGAGAGGGAACAACTGGTCCAAAGGAGCTGACCGCGGATTTGAACCTGTCTCCCCATTTCTAGCCCAGACCTAAGTTCTACACAACACCTAGGAGGTCACAGCATCATTATTGAAAACAAATCTTCAACTGTAAAGCCATTCAAGATGCAGTCCAAAGGATGTCATCAGAAAATGAATTTTCAGATATTTCTTTTTTTAAAAAAATTCAAAATGAAAAATTCCTTCCACGGATGTGGTGGGCTTAAATCGTGTTCCTTATAGTCTTATGATCTTTCTGGCGGCTCTAACAAATAATATACCCACACAGCACGTTTTTTCTCCCATTCTTCCTCCAAGGAGCTCAATACAGCATTCAGGCTTCTTGAGTGCCTTCTCCATTTCATGCTCAGAACAGCACCATAAACTAGGTTAGACTCAAACAGTGACTGGCCCAAGATCACCCAGAAAGCTTCCATGGCCAAGTGGGGTCTTCAGAATTTTGGAGACTCAGGTTCTAGTCTGACATTATAAGCGGGGTTTTAACTGTAACAAAATTTCTGTGTTTGACATTAAAGCATAGATAATTATATAATCCAACCATTCGTATAGGCAACCATTTTTTAAAAAAGGAATCACTCTCTGGAATCATTATAAAAAGGATAATAAAACATAATCCTCAATATCCTCCATCACACCTAAGGTTTAGGTCAGTGATCTAAGAGCCAGGTTGGTGTAGTGGTTAAGTGCTTGGACTCTAATCTGGGAGAACTGGGTTTGATTCCCCACTCCTTCACTTGCAGCTGCTGGATGACCTTGGGCAAGCCATAATTCTGTCAGAGCGGTCCTTGAAAGGGCAGTTCTGGAAAGAGCTCTCTCAGCCCCCCCTACCTCACATGGTGTCTGTTGTGGGGACGAGAAAGGAGTTTGTAAGGCGCTCTGAGACTCCGAGTGAAGGGCTGGGTATAAATCCAATCTCTTCTTCCAAGTGGAAAATGGTGGTAGGGGCCACTGTGATATCAGCGCTTACTAGACCAATCCCTTTTGCCTGCCGTCTCCCTCAGTTTGCATATTTGAACTATTGTGATGCTGTCATCTGTCAGCACCAGTGTAATTCTGCCCAACTGCCAAATCCAATTCTGGAATCTGTTGGATTCTTGAAGGGCCACCCTAGCTTTCAGAATCAGAGTGTATATACTCCTGACCATGCCAGGCTTGTCAATAGATTCTGGTAAGATGCAGGTCTTATTCTCCTTGCTATTCCCCAACATCTTATTAAAACCAGATTTTGACAGTCTCCCTGTCAAAGACGCTGTTTTGAAAAAGCAACTGTGATGATTTAATATGCGGCATCAATCTTTCTTACCTGATAGCACTTAATTACCATTGTATGATTATCTGTCCTCTTCTTTTTAATTACCCTACTCTCTCACACACTGCTGTGTTATTTTCCTTCTAATTAGTTTTATTTGAAAAAAAGCTAATGACGTGCTACTTGTTTTCTTACTCTTAGCATGCAATTACCACTAATCCACAGAGAACTGAGACAGATACTAGAGTGGTTAACGATCGTGCCAAAAAGTATCTGGTTTATGCATTCCAAGTGACCAAGCAAATTATCCGGTGGATCGCTCTTGTGTTTCGTTTTGTGGTTTCTGTGCATAAGGGGGATAATGTGCTTAAGTCCCCTGAAAAGAATCTTTCCATGGTCCTTAAATTCCTTGGGTTTTCAAAAAAGCCAAACACAACTATCCCCCCCCCCCCGTTTCATTGTCTGGATTTGTGTATTTCATCAAGACATCCTTCCTGCCAGGCAACCAAGTTATAATTAAAACTAGAAGGAATTTAAAGTAACCCTTTAAGTATATGACAGATTAGTTCATTATTAGCATGACAAAACTCATAACCATATAATTAATTGTTTTGTCTGCTATTTCCGCTTTATGATGCTACCTACACATTGTGCAATAAAACCCACTATTGGCTGCGGTCACACGGAACAGAAGCCACACAAGTGAGACGGAAAACAAGCGGAGTTTCCGGGCGCGATCTCACCAGCACATCTGGGAAGCGTAGCACTCCCGTGGCACAACCGAGGCTTCCAGCCGAAACTGCGTGGCAAAAAACTAGTACCTCGGAGGTACTAGTTTCCGGAAACTGCGGGGCAAGGGCGGGCGTCTGATCGCGTTTCCGGGGGCATCCGGCGCCTGCCCATGTCCCCTTGCAAATAAGGTGTGTGTTTTTTTGTCCACGTCTCTGTGGATGCACACACGCACCCAACGGAGCATGCGCATTCGTTGTGTACACCCAAAATAAAACCAGTTTGCCGCAGCGCGTGCTTCTTCGTTGCGCGCCGGCTTGTCCTGTGATCAGCACCTCTCCCTTGCCATGGAACCTCCACGGTACCTCCACAGGACCTCCACAGGAGGTCTGATCGAGTAACTGTGCAGTAGTTTGCCCCAAGGCAAACAGCCACACTTCTCCCCCGCAGTTTCCTGCCCATGTGACCAGGGCCATTGATGAACCAGTAAATACCATTATCATTGAATTCCCCCCACCCACTTTTATTTTGCCAGCAAGTGGGAGGCAACTTATGGAGAACCCATACTTTTTTTCAAGGCAGGATATATTCAGTGGTGGTTTGCCGTTGCCTGCCTCTGCATAGCAACCCCGGACTCCCTCAGTGGTCTTCCACCCATTTACTACCCGGGACCGACCCTGTTTAGCTTCTAAGATCTGACAAGATTGGGTTAACCTGGGCTATCCAGATCAGCCCCCTTGTAAATTAATAATCAGGAATAAATGCAGCACACCAGCAACTTTATGTAGGTATAGGTAGGATGCACGCATACAACAGACAGATCTCAAGCAGACATTCAATGAGACCTCTGTGTAACCTGATGGCCAACTCTTCAATGTTAGATTTGATTCCTGTCCACTATATGCCACTTTTTAAGGGCCTGAGAGAGAAATGTAGGATTTTATCCTCATTGAGGAGTAGGCAGTTTATTGAGAGACAGTATGGCATAGTGCTTAGAGTGTCAGACTAGGATCTGGGAGACCCAGCTTCGAATCCCCACTCTGCCATGGAAACTCATGTATAACAATAGTCTGATGGATCCATGTCAAGGATTCCTCTGTAGCATTGAGAATTCCCAGAGCCCATGGAATGATCATTAATCTACTCTGCAGGAGAAATACATTCATGGCTTGGGAAAATAAAGCAGGCAAGAGCAAGCTGTGCAGAGAAGTGGGAAAGATCTATATTTATGGGTGTATTTCTTGGTACTGATGGCATCTAGAAAGCATGGGCGGGGAGACATTCATCCGGATTGTGATTTCTTTGCCGGATTAGAGGATTCAAAACTGAATGTGTACCATACGTGTCTATACATTGTGCAAGCAATCTCTTCTAAAAATGTAATCCTGTTACCTTTTGTTGTTGTTGTTGAATCAGGTCACTGATTGACAGACAGAGGCAGTCCTCATTTCCATATTGAGAACTGGAGACTTTGATGGATACTTTCATTATGCAGCTGACTGGGAAGCTGGCTCACCTGCTGATGTAGCACTACAGGAGTTGTAATTTGCCGATCTTTGTAAGAATGCCAGGGGTATCAGGCATGAAGAAATTTCATTGCAGATAGACTGTCATTCATTCCAATCTAGTAAAAGTGTGGAAGGAATTATTAGTCAGATATGTCAGAAGTAAACTATAGTCCCAACTGTATATTTAGCAGACAGCAACCCAGTTCTCATGGTGGTAGACGTCCCCCTTACAGTTAGGATTGCCAGTTGTGAGTTAGGAAACACCTGGAGATTTGGGGGGGCGGAATGTGGGGAGGGTGGGATTTAGGAAGGGGAGGGACCTCAGAAATCTACAATACCATAGAGTCCACCCTCCGAAGCAGCCCTTTTCTCCAGGGGAACTGATCTCTGTACTCTGGAGATGAGCTGTCATTCCAGGGGATCCCCAGGTCTCACCAGGAGGCTGGCAACCCTGCTTAGAGTTAAGGCAAAATCTGGCATGCCCAGTTCATATGGGACATGGATGGACCATTCAGAATCCAATTCATGTGGCTCTTTGGCTTCCTAAAACACTAACACTGCATTCAGAGGTCATGTCAAACTGATGTGAAGCCCGGATAGGTACACACTCAAGTTACTGTTGGGCTCATGCATGTTTCCTCACTTCTTGTGCTTTTTATTTCTGTACAGAGCACAAAGAGGGCATCCTGTTACCCCTCTAGCTGGCAACCTTAACCTAGCGCTGGCAATCACATGACATCACTCAGTGGTGGAGCACCTGCTTTGAAATGCAGAAGCTCCCAGGGTCAATTTCCAACCAAAACCATCTGGTAGGAGGTCATCAATGACATTGGCCTGAGACCCTCTGGAGGCCCAACCAGTCAGACCCGACAACACGGACCTTTTTTTCCCCCATCCCCTTGGGGGGAGGTTTGTATTGGGTTTTTTTTTCCAGACTACAAAACTACAACAGAAGATATAGGAAAGGGAACTACATCTAGGAAATAAAGAAAAAAGACCCACGACTAACTAAAACCCAAGAGTAGGAGATCATACATCAACTTAACGCCATGCTATTTTCAAAAAGCTACTAATAACACAATGAATTTAGTCAATTATGCTAGATTAATTATCATTTAACCATCCCTTTAACTGTTTAAAGAAATTCCCAGAGCATCCCCAAGTTATTTCAACATTTTATCAGGCACAAATCAGAGTCCTTCAGCCCTTATTTATTCTTATCCTTTCTAATCCTCAGTTTATAAGGGCTTTTGGGGGCAGCCGCCCCCTTTTCAGAGGGGGAGTCCTCATCCGAAGACCCCGAGCCCAACTCGCCATCAGATTTGCTTTATTTTTCCTCCTCTTTGCCATTTTCTGGTTCCCCAAGCTGTGTCTGCAGAAATTCACGTGCTTTAAAAACAGAGTCAAGCTTTTATTTTTTTATTGTTAATCTTGAAAATGACAACTTCTGGGCTTAACCACCTGTAACTGATGCCATTTGTTTGTAAGAAAAGGATTAATTCCTTATAGTTCTTTCTCTTCTGTCTTATATCAAATGGAATATCTTTTAAAATCCTGATATTATTGCCCCCAATTTTCAAGGGTGCTTCTGAATTTGCTTTCAAAATAGCATCTCTCATGTGTCTCTTCGAGAATCTGACCACTATTTCCCCAGGCACATTATTTTTCTTGATGTATGATGAATAGGACCTGTAGACCACATCCATCTCACTGCAAAGGTATTCCGCTGTTAAATCTGTCATTGGGGCTATTGCTTCACTCAGCCATTGCTTCAGATTCTCTCCTACATTTTCCTGGACCCCTTGGAACCGTAGGACCAAATTTGCTTTATTCATTTGTAGCTGTAAAAGCTTTGACTCTTCTGTAGCTTGCTTCATTTCCAGCTTTTGCACCTTTTTCTTAACTTTTTTAGTAGTGACGTCCATTTCCTTCACCTTCTCTCCCATTTGCTCTGTTGCTTTTAAGGATTGTGTCAGTTGCATCTGCTGTTCTGCCACACTATGCCCAATTACTGACAGTTGTTGTTTAATGCCAGTGATCTCTTCCAGCAGGGGGCGCAGGGAATCAGCCAAGAGTTTTGAGAGTTCAGTGACCTCATCCGTTCGAGGACTGGCCCCTAGTTTCGATTTCAGCAGCTTCTCTTTCTCCGGTTTCTTCCCCACCATCTTTTTGGATTTGTTTACTTTTCAAAAAAGTTGCTAAAGTCTCTGATATTTGCCCAAACACTTTTCTGCACTCTGGTAAGTCTCTTAAAACAGTTTTAGTTGCTGATTTTTCTGCTCCCCCCTCTTTCCTTCTGTGTTTCGTCTATGCATTTGGGAGGGATCCCTCCCCCGCTCGCTTTCCTGTCGCTCTTTAGGGGGGGCAGCTTCTTTTTATATCTTCATGCTCGCTTCAACCCGACTCACAGTTCGTTGTTGGCCATTCGGCCTCACAGTTCGTTGTTGGCCATTCGGCCTCGCTCTTCATTGTTTATTTCGCCCGATCTCCAACGCTTGTCCCGGTCAGCAGCACTTGTTCCATGCGGTCACTCAGCAGCAGGACCTTCAGGGTGGAGTGGTGCCTCAATTCTCCAGCTTTCGGCCATCGAAGAGGTCACCCCTCAAAAGCCCCCTGGCTGGGAGCCTTTTACCAAGGCTCTGGGGGGGGGGTTGTGACCCGTCAAACCCCCTCCCACACACTGGTGTGCAGTTTACATCCCCGGGATGTCCGAGAGATGTGTCTGCCTGCATGTCGCCATAAACTGGAAGCTCTCAACACGGACCTTGATAGACCAATAATCTGACTCAGTATAAGTCGCATCCATGTGCCAGCTAGAGGTCTCCTCCAGTGACATTTCAGAGAGGTTCCAACATGAAGAACTGCTTTGGCATTAGAAAGAAAGAAAAAAAACCCTCAGAAAAAAACACACTATCATTAAGCACCTGCTTAGAAGCGCACCTCCAGTTGCCTTGCTCTGCCCTGCACATCACTTTCAGCCTGTACACACAAGGTGCAATGCTGCTTGATTCGTGCTGATTTACATCTCCTCTTGAGAAGTCAGCACCAACAGATCCCTTTCTGCTATGGGAGAAAATGAGGCTTCCTGGTTTCTAATTAACAAAGGTGGCACCAGACTGATTGCATTACCATGCGCTCACACCTGGCAGAGAGCTGGCGGGGAAGGGGAAGGAGGGGAGGGGGGCTCCTTTGAACCCTACCAAACCCCTCCTGCACAGGCAGCTGTATACACTCGGGCCTGATATATTTTCTGCTCCCCCGCTGTCTGGTTCTAATCCAGAAAAAAAACATGAACCCTGTGTCTTCTAGAAAGTGCATGTTTTATTAAGACTGTTGTCCCGGGAGGTTTGTTTCTTCCCTATGGTCTGCATTATTCGGTGGAGGGGGAGCGTACAGAGGACTCATTTAGCCTTTTGAAAGATTCAAAATGTTCTGATTACTTGAAATTTTTTGCTGGCAATTAGGAAGCGATTTCCTCCGAAAAGTGGTTTCTGTTAATCCAAGTAGCAGCAGGTAGTACATAATTGGGACCCTCACACAGATTTTCTCATAAAAAGACATAGTGGGATGACAGCTGAGGGATTTAGAGGGGGAACCCACTGATTGTGACAGAGGGATCTTTTTTTTCTTTTGCCATTTATCAAGTACTTCTGTTTTCACAATGATGTAGTACTAGAGCTGTCTGAACAACAAAATTCTCTCTCTCTCTCTCTCTCTCTCTCTCTCTCTCTCTCTCTCTCTCTCTCTGGCTATGAACATTAGGGCTTGTTCTTCGTTAAAGCCCATATTCATTCTTATTTCAGGAAAACAAAGCTGGTTCTTCAAATCTGCTAATTTTAATAGCTCCACTTGGAGGGGGGGAAAGCACTACAGAAGAGGAAGAACTGTTCTGGAGAGAACCTTGTTATTGTAGGAAATTATTCCTTTTTTTCTTCCTTTAGTTCAAAACATTTCCCCCTGTAATTAATATATTATATTTATTGGGCACGAATCTGCCAAAATTAAACATTTTAACGTCCCCTTGAGAAAGTGGGAGAATTGTTGGGCTGTCAGATCCAAGAAATTTAAAAGGGTGCAGAGCTTTAGTTGCCCATAGAGTGGGTCTGTGGAATGGGCCCGTAGAGATAAATATAGTGAGCCCATATAGATAACTATACCGCCACCTCAGATTGCAGTAGAATACTTGAATTCAGAAGACTTGGCTTCAGATCCCTGCCATGAAGCTCACAGGGTGTCCTCTGGTCAGTATTTCTCTCTTGGCTTAGCCTATCTCACAGGGCTGTTGTGAGCAGGTTTGCTAACTCCAGGATGGGAAATCCCTGGAGATTTGGGGGTGGAACCTGTGGAGGGCAGGGTTTAGGGAGGGATCTCAGTGAGCGATAATTCCAGAGACTCCACCCTCCAAAGCAGCCCCCCATTTTATTTATTTATTTACACTTATATCCCGCCCTCCCCTGCAAGCAGGCTCAAGGAATGGATCTCTATAGTCTGGAGGTCACTTGTAACTCTGGGAGATCTCCAGGCCCTACCTGGAAGCTGGAAACCCTAACTGTGAGGTTAAAAGAAGGGAGGGCAAATGGGCTCTTTTTGTAGCAGGAACTCCTTTGCATATTAGGCCACACACCCCTAATGTAGCCAATCCTCCAAGAGCTTACAGAGCTCTTCTTACAGGGGCTACTGTAAGCTCTTGGAGGATTGGCTACATTGGGGGTGTGTCGCCTAATATGCAAAGGAGTTCCTGCTACAAAAAGAGCCCAAATCATATATGCCAACTTCGCCTGAGGCCCTTGGAGAAAGAGTGAGATAAACTTGATTCCACAGTTGCGGAAGGATTGGCATCGGGTTCAGTTGAATGAGTCCCGTCTCTCAACTCTTATCCCAGAAGCACAGCTCTGTTTCTCCCAGCTGCGATTTACTTGCACTTTTATGTATGAAGATGGATTGTACCTCAGGGAAAGGTAGCGTCAGTGTTTTCATATCTGTATGCTGTTGATGTAATTAATGCCCAAATAATACTGAGAAATGAATATGGTTTTTGACAGAAATAGCTGGTGCAAGAAAGAGCAATTGATGACATGGTAAAAACTCGTGGGTTTGTTTCTCATAAGGAAGAAGAAAAACTGAAGCTTGAAGCACTGGGTTTCACACCTAGCCCTATATTTTTTCCAACTAGAAGCTTGGATCCAGACTACATATTTCCACAGGCATATTTCCACAGGCACAAACATTTATGCCTCCAAACCTCAATATTCCTACCTTCACCTTCCTGCAGCAACCTGAAATGCCTCCTGAAATTCTGTTCCTTCAGGTCCCTTCTGAATTTTGGGAGATAGGAGACTGGAAGTTTGTGGTCTGTGAATAGAAATCCTTGTACCTAATTTCCAACCCTCGTTTCCCCCCATATTTCCCAATAGCTCCATAGATCCATCAAATACAGGACAGGGGAGGGGATACTTTGCAGAGCAATTCATTTTAATGGATCCTTGAAACAAAACTTTCATGAGGTGAAAGATGCCAGTGGTTAGTGATGAATGCTTGCCTTCCTTGGCTCACAATCAAATTTGTTCAGCAGAACTGCTAACTAAAATTCTGCATGCTGAAAAGGCTTCTGTCATCCTTTCAGTTTGCATTTGGAACACCTGTGTGCTGCCTTTCCATGAAAAAATGTAAAATGTGACTAACAATAATGATAAAACGCAGGAATCACCATCATCACCTTCATCACAATGAAGGACAAGACAATAAGAGTTTAAAAGACAAGATTCAAAACTTGGCTAAGAATCTAATGTTTAAAGGTCTTCCAAAATAAAAAAAGGACAAGTCTTCAACTGATGTCAGAAGAACAAGAGGATCAGGGATCGTTCCTAGCAGACCAAGTTAAGAACATAAGAACATAAGAGACGCCAATGTTGGATCAGGCCAAAGGCCCATCCAGTCCAACACTCTGTGTCACACAGTGGCCAGAAATACCAGTGCCATCAGGAGGTCCAGCAGTGGGGCCAGGACATTAGAAGCCCTCCCACTGTTGACCCCCCCCAAGCACCAAGAAGACAGAGCATCACTTGCCCCAGAGCCCCTAGCTATACCTTGTGGCTAATAGCCACTGATGGACCTCTGCTCCATATGCTTATCTAATTCCCTTTTGAAGCCGTCCATGCTTGTAGCACCCACCACTTCCTGTGGCAGTGAATTCCATGTGTGAATTTGGGTGAAGAAGTACTTCCTTTTATCCGTTCTAACCCGACCGCTCTGCAGTTTCATGGAGTGCCCACGAGTTCTTGTATTGTGAGAAAGGGAGAAAAGTACCTCTTTCTTTACCTGCTCTTTCCCATGCATAATCTTATAAACCTCGATCATGTCACCCCTCAGTCGTCTTTTCTCCAAGCTAAAGAGCCCTGAGCGCTTTAACCTTTCCTCATAGGGAAAGTGTTCCAACCCTTTTATCATTCGAGTTGCCCTTTTCTGCACTTTTTCCAAAGCTATAATATCCTTTTTAAGGTGTGGTGCCCAGAACTGCACACAGTATTCCAAATGAGGTCTCACCATTGATTTATATAGGGGCATTATTATATTGGCTGATCTGTTTTCAATACCCTTCCTAATAATCCCCAGCATAGCATTGGCCTTCTTTATTGCAGTCACACACTGTCTCGACATTTTCAGTGAGTTATCCACTACAACTCCAAGATCTCTCTCTTGCTCAGTCTCTGCCAGTTCAGACCCCATCAATGTGTATTTATATTTAGGATTTTTGGCTCCAATGTGCATCACCTTGCACTTGGCCACATTGAACCCCATTTGCCATGTTGACGCCCACTCGCCCATCCTTGACAGATCCCCTTGGAGTGCCTCACAATCCTCACTGGTTTTCACCACCCTGAACAACTTTGTATCATCCGCAAATTTAGCCACTTCACTGCTTACTCCCATCTCCAAATCATTAATGAACAAGTTAAAAAGCAGTGGACCAAGTACTGATCCCTGTGGTACCCCACTGCTTACCACCCTCCACTGAGAAAATTGCCCACCTACACTCACTCTCTGTTTTCTATGAACTAGCCAGTTTTTGATCCATAAAAGGACTTGTCCTTCTATCCCATGATTTTTGAGCTTACTTAGGAGCCTTTGATGAAGAACTTTATCAAAAGCTTTCTGGAAGTCAAGGTAAATAATATCTATTGGATCCCCCTTGTCCACATGTTTGTTCACCCCCTCAAAGAACACTAACAGGTTAGTGAGACAAGATCTTCCCTTACAGAAACCGTGCTGAGTCTGCCTCAATAGGTTTTGTTCATCTATGTGCCTACTAATTCTTCCCTTAATAATGGTTTCCACCAATTTACCCGGTATTGACGTCAGACTGACTGGCCTGTAATTTCCCGGATCTCCTCTGGAACCCTTTTTAAAGATGGGAGTGACATTAGCTACCTTCCAATCCTCAGGAATGGAGGCAGATTTTAAGGAAAGATTACATATCAAGTTCCTGGTCTAGGGGCAGCTGTCAAGAAGGATCACTCATGGATCCCCACCAAATATACCTTCACAGTTGTGACTTCTCACAACAGTACCTTCTTGGGTGATCTCAGACCACAGTCATACCTTAGACCCAAACCATTTCAGGTTTTAAAGATGAAACACAAAATGCCATATTGAATCCAGAAACAAACTGGGAGTCTTGGTATGATAAAGTTTTCTTGGGCAGATATGGCAGAAGACGACATAGGAGGGGCTATCATTGGACAAGCAAAGACTTGGAATACTAAGTGAACATTCTGCTTGTGGAAGAGAGGGAAGTTATCTTCACTGACTGTACACTGCTTATTGCAGTTCCCCACTTTGACCCCATGATGTTTGTGGTGGGTCAGTGGCCCACAGGGGCACCATTGGGGGGGGGTCAATTGTCTACAATGGGAAGGGGGAGTCAGAAAAGTCACGGTTTACACAACATACTTCAACTCACCCTGGATAAGATTCAAGCCCATGTTCTATCGCTGCTTTATTGATCCCTAGCATAAACATACTTTGGCTGTTTTCCTAGAGGTTAGGGTGGTAGAACCGTCCCTATGCTCTGTTTCAAGTCTTCAGTACCAGTGAGTGAAGTGTTACTGGGATTTGTTTGATTTCCCCCTCCCCCTTCTGTAATTGGCCCAGCAGAAAACTGGCATCTGAGAAGAGCTTGGCAGACCCACACAGAAGAAAAGGTGGCAGGGTTAACAGCGAAAACAATACCTGTGCAGCATGGAAGCTTAAAAGATGTTTTGAAGAAGCAGGTATTTGCCCACACTGTGCACAATTTTGTTGTGCAGTGCTTAAGTTCTTTTTGTTTCTTGAATGCTGCTGCTGGCCAAATTTCAGGGCTTCAATATTTAATGCTAAAAGGATTTAGACCAACAGCAGCAGCAAAACCTTATCCATAATCATGATTCTGCCAAACGCGGCAGTGTAGCCATAGTGTTTGGTGGCAAAAATCCATCAGCCTGTCATATCATTTATTTATTTATCTCATGAATATTCTGCCTTTCTTTCTTCAAATGAAAAACCTCAACTTGCTAATAAAGAAATATAGCATATGAATTGGTGAAAGTAAGCCCCTGGAAGCAGCCCCACCATATCTTCCTCCTGTGGATGGATAGGTCAGTTGGACAAGGCTAGGGACTGAAAGTGACCTCGTTCCTTCTCCCTGTCTTTTTTGCTCAGCTGCAGAATAATTTGCCACCAACGCAGTTTCACACAGAAGAGGATAGATGACAGTTAGGGGCAGGCAGGCTTATGGAAGGAGGCTGCTGCTTTGATTCCCTTCTTCAGAACGGCCAAAAATATAACTCATGGAATAGTCCTCTGAAGAATGGAACAATCCAGGAACTGTGCTGTGCCCATCTCCTAGGAACAGTTTCTTTCTCACCCTGTCCAAGGTGTGTCTTTTACAGAAGGTGGCTGGGCCAGAGGGTGGGGCCAGCCACTCCTTGGAGCCACCGGAGACAAACTAGACTGGTAAAAATGAAAAGTTGTGCACTGGTGGTGGTGGTGGGAATCAGTGGACTTGCGCTAGTGCAGGTTAGGAGGAAAGGAACCAAAACTTTGAGCTCAGAGTCCTCCAGCAGCTGGTGCTCTAGCCTTCCTCCTCTATGCCTACCATAGAGACTAAGAGGGGAGAAAATGCTAGAGTGTCACCTGATGCCACCATACCCGCCCCACTGTCCAATTCTTGCAAAGCATGAGGTTCTAACAGTGGGGGTTTCCCCACCCCCACCTGGGGGCTGGCAACCCTATCCCAAAGACAGTTCTGGGGGGAAACTTATCTACTGTAGCACCCTTCTCTTTCCTAGTACCACACCCTTGCTCATTCACAAAGGTTGAATAAACTTCAGGTTGGTGACAAGTGACATCAGCAACTGCTTTGCCTCCTCTGGGGCAGTGGCACCTAGAAGTAGATGGCATTCCCTGTGAGAATAATGATGAAAAATTGCTGTGAGTTCACAAATCACAATGAATAGACAATAATAACTAGTACAGAATTGACGCTTGATGATGTTTATAATTTCTATGTTTTCAGAACACAGGACGTCAAATACGGAAGGTGAGCGATACGAACATCTCGAGTGGTTGTTCGTTTCGAGACAACTCTTTTTCAACCAAAATTCTTATTTGACGTCCTGTGTTCTGAAAACATAGAAATTATAAACATCATCAAGCGTCAATTCTGTACTAGTTATTATTGTCTATTCATTGTGATTTGTGAACTCACAGCAATTTTTCATCATTATTATTGTACTGCTTTGAATTGCTGGTCCCCCTTGTATATATTCCCTGTGAGAAACCATATAGGATGTTCTGTGCCAAAGACAAGTCTGATTATGTGTAAACTGGATTTTTGTATTAGAACCAGGCTGAATCCCAGCAGCCCAAATCCATGAGGTAATTTACTGGGGGGGAAATTGCTAGGGGTCCAGCAACAGGCTGTAGTCTTCTTTCTGTCGAAACTTGCACTCTGGTCCATTGCGCGGGTGGACTGAGGAGAAGATGATAGCATGAGATGACAAAAGCAGGAAGAGAACCATGGCTAGAGAGATGATGGGTGCAGAGAAGGAAAAGTAGTTTAAAGTAGAGGATAAGAGGAGGAGTGAGAATAACTGAAGAGTGAAAAGGTAGAGCATTGCCCCCCATTCAATCAACACCTTCTCCGTGTGTGAATTTTCACCTAGTAAAACTTGCAAGATGAGATTTTTCTGCATTTCGGATCCTGTACAAACTGAGCTGAACAGATTCTACAGAACCGTAGAAGAAAAAGGGAAAGTATCTATACTTAAAAAGTTTTATAACACACACAAAAAACAGATGTGTAATATCACAGATTCTCATCCTCCTTATTGACTTTCAAGTGGTTGGTGCAAATTCTAAAACTTTAAAGTATGCAACAGGAGACAGTACTGCCTTTTTCAGGGTAGCATTTTATCCATGTGAAGGCAGATTTATATGTGGGGGGAAGACTGTGTTCTTCCCCCCCCCCGACACTTGTAGTCAGAAAGGTCCAGATGGTGCATTTATCTATTGTAGAGTTTTGTTTATTGCCTTTGTTCTCCCTGGAGGCTTCTCTTAGATGTGACGGTAAAATTGGTAAGCATAACAGCAATAATGGGACGGGGATATTTTGCACAGCCAAATATTCCCAAGCAAAGCAAACACCGATTCCTTCAGAATTAGAAACAAAATCTCAGAGTCTGTTAGATAGCCTGTAATTTGGGTCTTGTCTTTACCTTTATGGTTAGATGGCACCTGGCTAATTGCATCAGGAGTGAAGAGTGAGTCCTCCTATCCAGCTGGCCTTGGGGGGAAAGGAGGGGAGCATTAGCAGCGTTCCTGTTGAGCTTTCAACACATATTCTTGCAAAACCCAAATGGGGAAACATCCCCCATTCCTTGGTAGCTCCACCACTTTTCTGGGTCCTAGATGCATTGCAGTGATAGGCTCTGGTTTATTAAGTGATTTCAGCAAACTACAAGACAAACTAGCAAGGCTTGAGCCCTGCTTATAAAGCATGAAAACCCCACATCCAACCCCCACCCACTCCCAGTGATAGGCTATTTACATTACACCTCTTATCTCTAGGTTAGTTCCTGGATCCAGGTGAGCTATTGTTCTAGAGGAGCAAGCTACGCCCATTCTAGGTACAGCTTGAGGAAATGGCTTAGGCTCAATACATAACAGTAACACCTTACTTTTGTGAAAGAGGAAGTTGTAGATGGTGGAACAGAGAGCTCATTGAACACAGGGAATCCATTCATGCCCCAAATTGGGCAAAGGATGCTGTTGTGTCAGCCCATTTAATGCAGAAGTGGCACAAAACACCATTAGGTAAGCTGGGCTGAGTCCCAGCCAATAAGTCCCAACCACGCTGAGCGCCTGAGAGGCCTGCTGAAACCACCACTGGAAAGATCACGGAAAAGAAGGAGGGGGGGGGAAAGCCAGAAAGAAGCCGAGCCAACGAGACGTTCCAGAAGGAAGAAGATCGAATAACGTCCCTCCACTGGGTGCTGTTAGGACAGTCCCCGCCCCAGTATATATGTGGCCATAGGTTAGGGATAACGGTTAACTGTAAGCCACTCAGAGACCCCCTGGGGGGTTCGAGTGGGGTAGCAAGTTGAAAGAATAAATAAATAAATAAATAAATAAATAAATAAGGAGGCACCATGGAAGTGCTTATAAACAAACACCACCCATCTCAAACAAGCATTTGTCAAATAGCATTAACCAACCCACATAGTATGGATCAGCATGAGATTAGCCAGTCATCCTTTGAGGCTAAGCAGGTCTGGATCTTCTCAAGTTGGCTATTGTTAAGTATCTTCCCCCCCCCACTCCCTTCACTGTTCCTAGGGTGAGTTATTATAAGCAGGCCTGGGCTTTAAACTGCTTATAGGGTCGGGATGGCAAAAGTAGCAGATTGCTGAGAACACTGCTTGGCCCGGTTGGTGAACACCCAGAGGCATCTAAGGATGGGCCATTCCTAAAACTGCCCTTCGTTCACTGGAGCTGTAAGTGGGTTGTATAGTCAATACTTATGTTGCTCAGTCTTATCAAGCAAATCCTTAGGTGTTCGAACAGCTCATTGTAGCACGGGGATGAGCATGAACATCTGTTGGGTTAATGTGCAGGCTAAGAGAAAGAAAGCTGGTGAGAGCACTGACCAGCTTTGGAACTGTGAAGGAGTTGCCCACACTGTTGGTAGGTGGCGGGCTGCATTAGCTGCAACTTGTCCTGTAAAAATTGAGAGAAGAGTTTGCTTAAGCAGATCAGACTGTAACTTAATAAGCCCAATTCTAACTAGGAGAACAGAATGCCTAGCCCTTCTCTCTGAGCCATTCACAAGTATGCTGCCATCTGAAAGAGAGGCTGTAGTAACAGTAAGGGTGGGGGATCAAAGCAAGACACACACGGGTAAAAACTCAAACACAGGCAATATAGCTCAAGAGAAAACTGGGAAGCTCACAGAGCCTTTTTGTGTTAGGACTTCTGCAAGTCTCCCATGTCACAGTCTGTTCTCTGCGCAGAACAGTTCTTCTCCCCAGAAAGTTTCTTTTCCTCTTTTTCCTCTTAGGGTTGCCAGGTCTACTTACCTGGCTGGCAGGGGACTCCTGATGTCCTTCTGGGAGGCTGGAAGTTATGTTGGGTGACTTCTGGTAAAACCGGAAATGCCGGCCCCTGCCACTGTGGTGCCATCTGGAAGTGACATCATCATGTCAGGGGCATCAGGGGTGACATTCTGGTTTTTGGGCAAAACTCTATGATAAATTTGGCTTCAAACCATAGAGTCTTGCCCACAGACCCAAGCATCACACCTCCCAATGGTCCTTACATGACGACATCACTTCCGGGTAATGTCATCACATTGGGCCCTGCACTTCCAGTTTTACTGGAAGTCACCCGGGAAGGTCAGTAGAAGTCCGAACTTCCCCCTGCCAGCCAGTTGGCTGGCGGTGGGCAACAGCTCACAAAAGTAGGGGTTCCCCTGCCCCCACCGGGGGACTGGGAGCCCTATTCTCCTCAGAAATGTCTCTTTTTTCCTTAGCTACCTCCTATGGTTCCCACTCAGGGACTCAGAAAACAAGAACCTTTTCCTTACCAGCTCCACTGGGTGACCTTGGGCCAGACACAGTTCTCTCAACACTCTCTCAGCCCCACCTACCTCACAAGGTGACTGTTGTGAGAAAAGGAAAGGAAGGCAGTTGTGAGCCACTTTGAGATGCCTTAAGACCGAGAAAAGTGTGGTATAAAAGCCTACTCTTCTTCCACCAGTGGCCCAAGCGCATAGTGTTGCACACTACTTTAAACCAAAGTTTGTGGTCTCATATATTCGTTTGGGATGCTGGAACAAAAGCATGTCCTCAGGAGTGGGCTGGGTAGCAGAAATGGTCCTGGAGCAGGCCAAGCTGGGCAATCCCGTGAAGCTATAGCCCAGCAATGCAGTGCCACTCGGCTCAGCAGGGCTGACAATGGGTATTAGCTCATCCATTGTATTTTCCCACAATTTGGCAGCTGTGCAGGAGGACACAAGCTGTGACCCGACACCAATTGTTACCACGGATGAGGGGTCTGACCCGAGGGGTCCTTGAGGTGTTGGCAGAGTTGCTGGGGCTTGGATCTGCTGGCTCATGACAACCAGTGGCCTGTAAGTTAAATAGCCAGCCCCACCCCTGCCTGTCCAGTCAGCCAGCACTGCAGCACAAAACCCCTGCACTCCTGATCGTCACCTCCTGTCAGGATTATGGTCCTTTCCATTTTCTCTGCTTTCTGAACCAGATTGAGAAGCACAAAACTACCTCTCCAATGAGTATTGCATCCAACAAGCCTCCCCCCGATGCTCTTCACGCCCTCCCTCTTTACAAAGTTAGGGTTTTATTGCAAGTGGTGTTCTCAGCAATCCACTATTTTTGCCATTTTATGTCATGACCCCAGTGGGATGCCACCTCCAGGTGCCACCACTCTGGACTTCGGGTCCCTTGAGAAGGCCCAGAGTAGCCTTCCAAGCCCAACCAAAATGCCCCTTTTTAATCCGAGAACTATAGGTGTGATGACCAGGCAGAGAACAATTAAACAAATGGTTTATTAACACAGTAATGGGGCAAGGAAAACCAGACAAGATGCTTTAAAATATGTAACAGTGTTTAAAGGCAAAATAATCAAATCTAATGCGACTACCTATTTCACTTAACTAGTTTAGGGTTGCCAAGTGCGTCTTCGCCGGGAGCGGGGGGCTCCCGGCCAGCGTCTTGTGCGCGCGCGCCGCACGCACATCACCCAGAAGTGACGGGAGGACACCAGGCATGTTGGGGGTGGGGCCACGGCCATACAAGGGAAAACCATAGAGTTTTCCCTTGTATGGCCGTGGCCCCGCCCCCATCGTGCCCAGCGTGCCCACATCACTTCCTGGTGACGTGCACGCAGGGGTGGGGTTTCCCCCGGGGCCCGATTCCACGGCGTCGGAAATCGGGCCTCCAATCCGGGGATTTACCCGCCCCCCGCCCCCACTTGGCAGCCCTAAACTAGTTACTGTTTCAAGGCCCACAGCCCTTTTATACCAGGCCTCCTGCCTGTACTCACTCTGTCCCAAGTGAGGGATCTTTCTCTCAGACCAGTCCCCTCAGTTTTACTCTGTGTACCCCAGCTTGGGCCCTAATTCAAATGGGCTAGGGCCCAACATGAAACGGGATGAAGAATTTTCAGTTGAGTTTTAGTGATGAGCCCTTCCCCCACCCTGGTTACTAAAGGCAACTAGCAAACTTTGTCCCTAAACTAGAGATTTTTCCCCCCAGTCTAATTCAGTCCTAAATCCAGTATTCTGTCTGTTCCACCTAGGGTTGTCAGCCATTTACTAGTATCCAGTAGGAGCAGGACTCTTTTTGTAGCAGGAACTCCTTTGCATATTAGGCCACACATCCCTAATGTAGCCAATCCTCCAAGAGCTTACAGAGCCTTTCTTACAGGAGCTACTGTAAGCTCTTGGAGGATTGGCTACATTAGGGGTGTGTTGCTTAATATTGCAAATGAGTACCTGCTACAAAAAGAGCCCTGATAGGAGTAAGGGGGTGGGGAAATGGGGGGTATCACTGTGATGGTATTACCTCACTTCCGGGGAGAACCTGAAACTGAAGTCAGTCTATGGTTTTACAATCGTTTCCAGTGTTTTCTAGAATGGACTGACATCACTTCTGAGTTTCCCCCGGAAATGATGTAATGCCATCGCACTAAGGGTCGCTTTTAGTATTTCCCCCCCTGCTGGCCATTGCAGCAGTGGCAAGGAAATGGAAACTGGGACAGGAGATCCCTATCTCTACTGGGAACCAATGTTCCCTCTAAGCTGTGGAGTCTTGTGAGCAAAAATTCTACTTTTTGAGCTACTGGCATTAAAGTTGTGAGCGAGCGATTTGACTACTGCATAAATCAGTTGGCTCTGGA
The DNA here is from genome assembly GCF_001447785.1 of Gekko japonicus. Lineage (NCBI taxonomy): Eukaryota > Metazoa > Chordata > Lepidosauria > Squamata > Gekkonidae > Gekko > Gekko japonicus. Next base: position 101,831 of record NW_015165835.1, on the reverse strand, counting down.
GCCATCCTCCCTGAGCGAAGACAAAAATGTGTGAGCAGAAGGCTAAGAAATGGTGAGCTAGCTCACACTAACTCAGCTTAGAGGGAACACTGCTGGGAACCTAGCATCTCTAATTCTACCATATCTATTCCAACAGCCAGAAACCTATTTCCTGAAGATGAGTATTTGTCATTGAGGTGTGCCAACAGTTACTGGACTCCTTGAAAACCATTGTTTACATTTTTTTTAAATTATCCAGCTCACTATGGTAAACTGTTTTTCCACATCAGTCAAAGTAAGTACATATGATTCACATGGCACAGCGACTAACTAACTATTTTTGTCAATCACAGATGTATCTGTATCGCATCGATCTAACGTTTCTAGTCCTGAAATCGGTTAAAGTTTTAGGCACCGAAAACAGCAAGAGATTGGGGATTAGTGAAAACTGAAGCTGAAAATTAAAGGATTTATTTGTTTCCCCTAATTTGATTTGCTGTATGTGGAAGAGCAAAACAATAGCAACACTCTTGGAAAGCAGAATTATCCATTTGTTATGGAGAGAGGGTTTCACACAATGTAGATAATTTCTAAAAAAATAATTACTTTCATTTCCTAGTTTTTGTAGTAAAAATGGTTCAGTGGCATGGATAAAAATGCATTATCAGGACAGGGGAAAAAAATATTTAAAATATACTATCAGCACAGAAATTTCAGGTGAATCATATAACCAGTAATTTCTACCAACACGAAAATGACTGCTAATTAAGTTGCTTGCTTTGAACAATCCACCATCAAAGGCATGTTAGTAAATTGAAATGAATAATGGCATTAGTGCAAGGTATATGGAGAATGTGACTACGAACTGACTCATCAAACAACAACAACGGCAATATGTTTCGCAATACCAGCAAGCCTCAGAAGCCTGAATAGTTTTCATACAGAGAATCATTCAAAATGGTTTCTGTCATAAAGTCTGGTGCAGTCCATTTGACTGCCTCAGTATTCTCTCGCCTCATTCTCCTCCATGCGAAGGCCAGATGTCAGATACCTTCTCCTGTTTTTTTTGTGAGAGTACCCTCAGATTCCAAAAAGTGCTACTCACCAACAAGTTTCCTATTACCTGTGTTTTATCTCCACATCCCTGGATATATTTCTCTATGAGTGTTTACACATAGACAACCCTGGGAAGACTGTTTTAACCCCGTCTAGAGTTCTGACATGCCAAACTGTCATTTGTAAATGTAACTAAAACAAAGCTGTCTTGTACAGCTCATAGTTATATAAATAAATCTTGTGAGAGAGGAAATAATTATCAAGCACACACCGTGGAACTGCATCACCAACATCCATAATAGCCATTAAAATTTCTGTATTTAATTATTTAGTATAATTTTATCCAACATTTTTTCCCTGATGGGGACCTGAAGCAGCTAGAATATGGAAGCCAGTATGGGGGAGAGAAAAACATGGTTGATGAAGCTCCCTTTTAATATAAGGAAAGAATCATTGATGGAATAAAAACGCCATGAGCACCTAGACTAGGATTCCTGTTGCCTCCCCTTTGACACATTCAGAGAATTTTTAAAGAAAGATAAAAATTATGAAAGAACAAGAGGGGACCCGCAACAAAATGTTGCATGATGTGTTGTGACTCGTTTTAACTTTGAATTGCTGGGTACCTACCTACCTACCAGCCTGCCTGCCTTTCTCCTCCTCTTTTTCTTCCTGTTCTAAAGAAGACTCAAGAGGACTCAATGAACTCAGAACTACAGAAGAGAGAGGAATGGGGAGAGAAGGCTCCTCCTCTGCCTCGGTAAGTCTTTTCTGTGTGCAGCCGCAATAAACGTTGTTTTACTTTTTGGCTGTTTTTAAACTCCCCCTTATGTTTTTTTTAAAGTTTTTCGATTTTTCTGCACACCTGGCAAGTGGCCCACGTGTGCAGGATAATCTCTTTTCCCTCCATGTGTTTCCTGTCTCTGGAAATACATATCCGCACACAGGGGCACAGTTGGGAATTAGATATATAGATTTGAGAAAAGAGTGTACAAGCATTAGTGAAAGTGCATGTAAAAGAATGAAGGAACTTATCATTGATGGGAAAAGCCTCTCTAGGAATGCAGATTTTCTTGTTGCTTAACTGGAAACCTTAGGAAACACTCTTTTTCAACAGGAAAATGTATTATGATTTAAATTTTTGAAAGGGATAAAGTGAAAGTTTTTTTGGATATTTAGAGAGGTTTCTGGCTGTCACAGCACTGTCAGCTGAAACCGACATACATTCTTACCTGGTGTGTGCTCTTCCACTTGCATGAAAGTAACATAAAACAACCTGAGCCCTGGGAATTTTATACCCCTTATTTCATTTTCTCTGTGGACTATTGTCATGATGAGCATTGGAAACTACTGGAATTCTTTGCCAGTAGTTGCAAGCATGGAAAAGCTGACATAAGGCTGCGATCATACGTACCTGAAGCTGTGGCAGACATATGATTCCCGCTCGGATTAAAGGGACACGATCAGACAGACACATCTGTTCAGCATCCCGGAGTTGTTGGCGGGGCGTCTTGTTGTGCCATGGGAGCATTGCAAAAAGCCACCGGGAAAAGGTTAGTAGTATCCGGAACTGTGGGGCAGGTGGGCGGAAGTCTGATCGCGCAAACGCGCATCAGTTCGCACCGGGGCAAACAGCCTCGCTTCCCACCCGCATTTCCTTGGTGGTGTGATCAGAGCCATAAGCCAATCAGAACTGTTTAGTAACATACAAATTGGCTAGTTATTTTCAGACAATCTCATATAGTTGTGGCTCCCCCTCAAATGCAACCATTTCTTATCTTGTGAGTCAAAGGGAGCGGTTTGTAGTTAGGAATTCCTACATGGGTAGTATGCTAGTATTCCTTCCCACCATCTTTTAGATAGAATGTCAGACTAAGATTTAAAAGAACTAGGTTTGAATCCTCCCTCTGTGAGGTAATCTTGGGACAGTAATTCTCTCTTAGCTGTAGGTACCTTTGGAATTTTGACACAGTGTGGTGGATGCAGCCATAAAATGGCTGCCACCCTCCGAAGCTAGCTGTCTGGTGAGATAAAGTATGGAATCAGTTCATTATTAGTAAGATTACAGATACACTTACTAGTAAACATACTGATCCCACCAAAGCTCACTCGGAGTTCATACGTACTTGGTTTCCTCTACTCCAATACGTGGCAGACAACAAATTTCTTCCCTCCGACTCAAATTACATTTCTTGGATCCATTTTTGACTCTCTTCAGATGACCCCTCGTGTTTTCCTGATTCTTAGTCAGTATGAATACCTTAGGTCTAATTACTTTGTTTGTTGGCATTTTTGCATATTTTTGCACTCTCAATATCACAATTAGTGTTTGGGTAATGATTTGAACGGCAATGATAATATTTTCTTTGTAACTCTTTATTGCTTATTTTGTTTGGCTATCTATGTTTTTATATTATTGTGATGTTCCCTTTTGAAGATAAGTTTATAATCCCCCTTCATTATATCTTCTGTACTGTTAAGATTAAAATGAAATGAAATATAATGAAAAGATGGCAGCCACAAAGTAGCTACCATAGGAGGCGGAGCCAGCACAAAATGGCTGCATCCGCTTATCTTTGGTCACACAGTGCTGTGCTTTGTGCTGTGGTGGCAGCTGCCGCCAAAGCAATGTCTGCTTGTTGTTGTTGTTTTTAATCTGCACAGCCAATCAAATCTTCAGTGATCAATTAGAAGACTTGCTAGGCAAAAACCCTACCTAGTTCTTTCTAGAAATATTTGGTGGGTACCTGGACAGGTGTCAATAGGCATCATGGTATCAACAGGCACCACACTGGGAACCTCTGGATATGGTTGCCAACCTCCAGGTAGTGGGATTACAACTGATCTTCAGGCAACAGAGATCAGTTCACCTGGAGAAAATGGCCACATTTTAAAATGAACTTCATAGCATTAGACCCCATTGAAGTCTCTCCCCTCGCCAAACACCACCCTCCTCTGTCTCCACCCCCAAAATCTAAAGGCACTTCCGAACTTGGCTTCTTAAAGCTCTTTTGAATATGTACCGTATCTTTTGGAATGATTTTGCGTCATGTGACTTAATGATTGTATATAATGCCCTCTTACCATTGGGAGCTAAGACACTGTCCGTTCTTGAAGATATGAATTGAGATTAGTAGAGCTATTTACAGCCGGTACGGTAAGATGCATATTTGCACATTAGAGATGTTTAAGAAATTCCAATCTTTGAACGGTTGCTTTAATACTGTATGTATGTTTTAATAATTCTGACTTTACTGTATTTATTTGTAGATAACGAGGTTTATACAGATACAAATAGGATTGTCACGTGAGAAAAAACACTTTGACACCGTATGTATAAAAATTTATAAAAAAAATATTTATTCATTGATTGACTGAAGTCGGGTTTCTGGTTTTTCAGTTTTGAATGTTGCTTGTTCTTTGAAATAGGAATTTTGACAAAGATTCTGAAACGAACTTGCAAAAACTCGAGATGTTCGTCAATTTCATCTAAATGCACCTGTGGAATAAAGAAGAAAATTATTATAGTTTTTGTATAATTCTTCCTTTGTTCTATGAATGTGTGAACTTTTTACAGCAATCGCTTTTGGCTTTGTAGTTCGTCATCCTTATTTTGCTGTACCCTTGTATGACCTGTGAACCCTACACGTTTAACCTATCTCACAGGGTGATCGTTGTGACGACAAAATGGAGGAACAAGAGAATGGTGTTAGAAGCCACTTTAGATCCTGACTGGGAAGAAAAGTAAGGTATAAATAAAAAAGAAATAAGTCAATGGCTGTATCTCATTTTCAAGTGTGATCTTATAGTTACACAAAACCTCAAGAGTTCTGATCTTTGTGTGTTTTCTGATGCCCATTGATCATGAGGGAAAATGCTGTCTTGTACTATGATGATCTTCTCCAAGCACAGTGGCAGACCAGTAATGAAATTTGGAAGGACTAGATTGATGGCAGGGCTCAGTTCTGGCATCTCTTTTCAATGGCTGATCTCAGCCCCAAGAACATTTCAAGGAAGAATAGATGCAAATTCATCATGTCTGTGGCAAAGCACATTTCTTTTACCGTGGGCTTTGCCACAGAAGGGCTGCCCACTTCAGGGTGAGTTTAGGGCAGAGGTCCCCAACATGGTGGCTGTGGGTGCCATGACACCCCCAACACCTTCCCTGGTGCCCAACAAGTGCTTTTATGAAGGGGGTGAGGCTAGGCGAGGCTTATGTGCATTAGAGCTTTTGATTGGCTGTGTAGATGAAAAGGCATCCTGTTAAAAAGAGATTCTGCCTGAAATGTTGAAGAATTACTATTAGGCTGCGGTCACACGCGCCAGTTGAAGCGGAGGGGAAGCGAGGCTATTCCCTCTGGAGGAATTTGACACGTAGTCACAAGATCACACCTCCCTTTGTAGGTGCGGATGCAGCCCATCATTGTGTGATCGGACTCAACTGTAGGTGAGTCGGGTTTTTTTTGGCAGTTTGTTTCTCATTTGCATAAATGAGGAATTGCACCTCTCCACTGAGGGCCCCCTATGGAGTATGTGATGGTGCACATACTGCAAAGACGGGGGGGGGGGAACAGCACTGAACCAGATCAGCCTGATCAGATCATCCCAATGACTGGAAAGCTCACTGGAGTGACCAGGCAGGGGAAAGTCCCTCCGTGGCCCATTGGAACCCATTTACTTCCGGACATTCCCCAGTGTCTTTTAACTCCACTTCTGCGGTGGAGCAGCACGGGTCACCGAGGACTGTGGGACGCTCCCCAGATGTTGCTGTCTGATTGCTCCCTTTAGATCCATCAGGCATTCGCACCTACATCAGATCTAAAGGCGTGTGTGATTGCAGCCTTAGAGTGATATATAAACCCAATCTCTAACATTTGTGGTCAGCTTCCCCTCCTGTGTCATCCATTTTGAGATTGGTTCTGTCTATTGTGGCAGCCATTTTGAGACTGTGCCCACTGCTCTGTATCAGAATTCCAATGGTGCCTGCAGGCTCAAAAAGTTTAGAGACTCTTGGTTTAGGGGAATCTCTTTCAGATCAGGTGGTGTATTCAGAGATATATTATTTATTGGGGTTAATGTTATACTGTTCTGTGATGTTAAAGTTATTGTCTGGTATCCTAGTTGAGTAATATGATTGGCTGTCTGAAGAAGAAGAAGAAGAGGAAGAAGAAGAAGAGAAGAGATTGGATTGGATTGGATTTATACCCCGCCCTTCACTTGGGGTCTCAAAGCGGCTTACAAACTCCTTTCCCTTCCCCTCCCCACAACAGACACCCTGTGAGGTGAGTGGGGCTGAGAGAACTCTGACACAAACTGCTCTTTTTCAAGGACAGCTGTGCCAGAGCTTGTGACTGACCCAAGGTCACATCAGCAGGTGCAAGTGGAGGAGTGGGGAATCAAACCCGGTTCTCCCAGATTAGAGTCCGCACACTTAACCACTACACCAAACATCCATTGGTTCTGAAGCCACCCAAAGTAACCAATTGCAAGCCTCAGCTTAGGTCCAATGAGACCCTGTAGTTACTGTTACAATATATATAGTTCACTGTGAAATTGTATAAGAGTGAGTGCCGCTCTGTGTAAACTTGTCCCCGTCCAGTCCGGAGCTGAACAATTCTTGAATAAACCTCCTTCCATCTGACCATCGTCTCCTGCCTTTCAATACACTAAAGATATTTTCTATTATTAAGCATTATAGAGAGATATTTCTGGGATGGATGGTTTCCGCCACATACAATTTGACCTTTTTGTCTTTAAAAGCACAGTGATATAAAAATGAGGGTTACCTACCAACCTAAAATGAAAGTGCAGCTTGGCCAGCTCTGGTATAGCTTGGTTTGCAAAACTCAGCAAAAGAAGATTTCCATGGCACGGAGATCAGCATAATGTCTGGAAAGCCGGTTGCTGCTGAAGAAACGGGCTGGCGATGGTGACAGCAGTCCTATTGAAGACCTTCACAGCTGCAATGCTGAGGACTCTTTAAAAAGTGGCAGTTAAAAAAGAGACAATTATCCATATCAGTAGTGTTCTCTGCCGGCAGAGATGTATTAATTGGGTGGGGGAGAGATTAAATTAGAGACACCTCCATTTCAGTGCAGAGCTCTGCACCATATTGGTTATGAAATAAAAACCACATATGAAAACTGTAGCTCATGCTTTATAATCTTGTAAAATAAGAAAAAGACGATGAGATGGGGAACTGGCATGGGAGACAGTGGATGAGTAGTTCAAGATTTTCATATAATTTTAATAGCTGGCTCCACTTAACTTGCACAATGTGCCAAGTTATTTTACATTCCTAACTGTTATCATTTAGTACAAGGGCCCATGGGGGGCAGAGTTAACATTTCAATATTCACTGAATAATTAACCAAAATGGCTTTTTTTTTGCTGCATTTCCAGGGAAGAGGGGTAAACGATTCTCTTAAAAGTAGACAATACATTGTCAGCATGCTTGAGTTTAAGTAGCCTTGTTAATTTCCTAATATTAAGAAGCATATGGGCCAGTATTCTGAACGGCATGGAAATTATTCAAGTAATTTCGAGTATATTTGGCCATATGGGAAGGAAAAAGCAAGTCTTTCAGGAAAAAAAATCCATAGTTAGCTTTGATATTTCCCCCTGAATTCTCTATTCTCTGAACAAATGTGTTTCCTTACTCCCAAGTGATGAAATGCCAATAGGCTGTAATGACTAATCACTTTAGGAAACAGGCAGTTTGGATGCCACATTACCTTGCATGGTGGGAGGAGATTGGATTTCTACCCCACCCTTCACTACCTGATGGTATCTCAGAGCATCTTACAATCTCTGTCCCTTTCCCTCCCCACAATAGACACCCTGTGAGGTAGGTTGGACTGAGAGCTCTCTCGAGAACTGCCCTTGAGAGAACAGCTCTGAAAGAACTTATGACTGACCCAAGGTCACACCAGCAGCAACATGTGGAGGAGTGGGGAATCAAACCCGATTCTCCCAGAGTCCACCAGGCATGTAGCCAGGATTTTTTAAAATTCAGGGGCCTTTAAATAAGTCAGGGTGCACCCCACATACACCCCAGCTGCTCACGCACCCAAGGGAGCGCCTGGGCTGGATGGGAAGTGGGGGGGGGCTTGGAAGGAAGTCAGGCGACCAGGCCCCAAGATGCCCCACTGTAGCTACAGGCCTGGAGTCTGCGCTCCTAACCACTACACCAAACTGGCACCAAATTGTAGACAGCTTCAAGGAAGAGGAGGATATGGCGTCAGTAATGTAGGGCACCAGGAGATGTCGACAGAGATGCAGTGACCCTGACTGCAAAACTGTGCAGGTGAAAAGCTGCTCGGCAGATACCGGAACCTGGTGCCAGCTATTGTTGTTGTCCCCTGCAGCCCCTCCCCCCAATCCAGTAGCTGCACACCTGTACAGTGCTGCTATTCTGTCCTTGGATTCTCCATCTCCACCTCTTGATGCTCTCTGATAGTGGCACCACATCCCCCTGCCTCTATCAGCAGTGTTCAGTGCTGTGAGCAATAACTCTCCCTGTAACCCACCACGTGAGATGGCACTGTTCAGATGATTTGCAGGTCTTTAGAATCTTCCCAATGCAAAATTGTGGATGCTGCTAACTTTGTAGCAAAGTTTGCAGCAAAGGCTATCTGAGCACACACATTTGTATGAATATGTGGAAAGTGTCAGCTGAACAGGGTCGAGCTGTTTGTGAAAAACCAAACTGCTTGATGAAAAAATCAGCTCCATGCTCATCACTTGGGAATAGAACATGAACTGAAAAAGCAGGTCTTCAAGGACCTCTAGTCTAGAACTAGAAGCTGGAATTCGAAGAACTGTTTGGGCCAGCATAGATCTTGGGCATGTGCAGAGGAAGATTTGACTCCTTCAAAGAGCAGAGTCCAGTGCTTTGGTTTCAGTAGCAGTTTTCTGTGTGGCAGGTGGTAGTGGCTTCTGTTAGAGAAAGAAAATGATCCTTTAGGTGCATACAACTTCTGGATGATGCTTTGGATTCTGGCCAGGATCTCATGTGTCTATTTCATCTTATTGTGCCACTACAAATCTACCAGAATATAGCCCAACTGTAAACCCCCTGCAGAACTGCCAACCAAAACGTTTTCCACTGGTCTGGGGTTTTTTTTGTGTGGGGGGGGGTTTGTTGGTGGGTTACCACACTGGAATTTGGACTTACGACGGAACAGGAGGATTTATCCTGGAACAATATCCCGCACATTATACTATAGCATTCATTCATTCACTCATTCACTCTTTTTGCACATGGTATAGATAGGAACTCTCAGTCTGGGGCAAGTAATGCTCTGTATTATTGGGGGTGCACCAGTGGGAGGGCTTCTAGTGTCCTGGCCCCACTGGTGGACCTCCTGATGGCACCTGGTATTTTTGGCCACCGTGTGACAGAGTGTTGGACTGGATGAGTCATCGACCTGATTCAACATTTACTTCTCTTATGTTCTTATGGTTGCATTGGACACATGTGCTTACAGGAGGCCTCAGAAAGACAAGTGTGTTACTGTGCATGCAAGCCCCAAAGAGTCTAGAGTTCAGTGTGGCAGCAGTACTTTTTATGTCAGGACTGGTACATCACTCACTTGTCCCACTTCATCTTGTGCAAAGATGGCCAGAAAGACAAGCCAGCCGCCTGCAGCAGCACAGAAGCAAGCAGCTCCTGGAAGCAGCTGTTGGTGGTGTTGACACTAGCCCAAGGTAGTGGAATGGCAAGGGGATGCCCTTGTGCCCGCCTGATCAGGGCACTAGATGTCTTTGTTCCTCCTGGACCCAACACTTATTGCAGCAGCTGTAGTCTGCTCACTAGCAACTTGGAAGCACTCGTGGATGAGAAGTGTGGCAGCCCCAAAGGGTCCCCGATGACTTTGGGTGACAAGATGGCCGGGGGCAGACTGGGAAGCCCAAATGGCCCTAGAAAATGGCTACCATGCACCCCTAACCTGATGGAGGGTCATAGAGCCAGCTGGAGAGAGCGGTAGTGCCACTGTGCTTCTCCCTGCCTGCCACACCTTGCACAAGCCAGTAAGGCAAAGGCCGGCACTGCCATGCTTTTCTTAATGCTACAAGGGTCAAGCTACAGCAGATAAAAAATAATATCAAGATCAATATTTATTATATGGTGTACACAACAGTAAAATTAAAAACATTGGCCCTGAATATCAAACTTCATTAAGAGTCAGAACAAGCTTTACATAAGCTGCAATAATTTCCCATACAAAGTTGGCTAAGATGTCAAATGACCAACACAGAGCATAAGCGTTGCAGCCATGCTCCCTCTAAGCTGTGGAGTCTCATGAGCAAAAATTCTACTCTGTGAGCTGCTGGCATTAAAGTTGTGAGCGAGCGATTTGGCTTCTGCATAAATTAGTTTGCTCTGGAGCCCTCCTTCCTGAGCTGAGATAAAAATGTGTGAGTCGGAGGCTAAAAAACTGTGAGCTAGCTCACACTAACTCAGCTTAGAGGGAACACTGGTTGCAGCCTCAAGGGACTTCCTCAGTGGTCAATAATACATACTTTAAAAAAACAACAACACACATCCAGGAAATACTATACATCAGGTGTTGTTATCTCATATATTGTCTGATATTATGTAAACTGCCATGCTTCTCTCCAGAGATGCCATGCCTCATCTGCCACAGGGCAGAACCAGGTGCCACTGTGCCTATACTACTCCTAGCTAGCCTGGGCACACTGGGATTGTCAAGGAGGAGTACAGGTAATGTGGTGTTCCCCCTTGCTGGCTGAACTGGTTCACTTACTTGATTGATTGGTCTTGCATGGCTTTCGAGTTCTCTACCACAGATTTCTTGATAGTCCATTCAGCTGCTTGGCTTCAGAGTTCTGTCTGTAAAATGCGTAACGTTTCCTAGAATATCTTCTAAAGGCTTAACTCCTTATTGATCTGTCGCATATATGTTTGGTTATACACCGTGGCCGGTTATATAGACTGGGCCCCACCACTTGAGCCTTTTAGGTCTGCTTTATGCATGCATGAGAATGAGATGGTGGAATGCTGAATTAGCAGAATGGGCTGGACCAGGGGTGGCCAAACTTGCTTAACATAAGAGCCACATAGCATAAACGTCAGATGTTTGAGAGCTACAAGACATGAACCAATATGACACATTTCTAACTGGGAAATATGCAGATTTGCTTTTTATTAACATTACATGAGACGGCCAAAAATAATAACAAAAAGCGGTAAAAGCAGATATTGATAATGATATTTATTTGTCCAATGATATTTGTTTGCTAATGATATTTCGCTTCCCCAGCCGCCTTGCCGGGAGCTGCACAATATGTGTGAAAGAGCCGCATGCGGCTCCTGAGCCACAGTTTGGGCACCCCTGAGCTGGACCATAACAGATTGCAGGTGGTTGATTCCCAGTACTGAATGAATGAATAGGTGTGCATGTGTCTATAAACAAGCCCATCAGAGAGAATGCTTCTACTCCAGCCCTTTACTGGCTCTGCTGGTTTTATGTTTACTGGGAGGGTTTTTTAAAAATAGGCAAACTTTGCACACTGTCATAATCAATGTTCCCTCTAAGCTTTGGAGTCTTGTGAGCAAAAATTCTACTTTGTGAGCTACAGGCATTAAAGCTGTGAGCGAGTGATTTGGCTGCTGTATGAATTAGTTTGCTCTGGAGCCATCCCTTCCTGAGCGAAGACAAAAATGTGTGAGCCAGAGGCTAAAAAACTGTGAGCTAGCTCACACTAACTTAGCTTAGAGGGAACACTGGTCATAATCTACCTTAAGTGGTACAGTCCATTCTCCCTCCTCAGCATTTGATCACTCACTCCCATCTTGGTCTCTTGAATGCATAAAGCAGACAAGGGATCTTCTTTGGTGTTTGCGACACGGTTGGGATCTACTTTATGTAAGGATTATCTGGGGTGGCCTGGTAACATGGATGGATCTGTTCTTCCTGGCCTTTTCTGGAGGCCTTTTTATAGAAATGAGGTAGAATTTTAGAACAGGGGCAGAGGAGAGTGCTGAGGATGATTAGGGGTTTGGAGACGAAGCCTTGTGAAGAACGGCTGCAGGAACTGAAAATGCTCAGCCTAGAGAAGAGGCGGTTGAAGGGGGATATGATTACTCTTTTTAAGTATTTGAAGGGCTGTCACTTAGAGGAGGATAGGGTGCAACTTCAGTTGGTAGCGGAGAAGAGGACTGGTAATCATGGGTCTAAATTGCAGGTGGGGAGATGAAGATATCGGTGTGATATTGTGGGTTCTCCCTCCTTGGAGGTGCTTAAGCAGAGATTGGATGGTTATTTGTCAGGGACACGTTAGGCCATCCTGCCTAAAGTGAGAATATGGAAAAACTGTGTGCCTTGGATCAACACTTCTTCTGCTTGGATGCCATGTGAATTTTGTCTCCATATGTACAGCATCTATCACTTGACTCTGCCGGGCTCCTTCCCTTCACCATTCAAACCTGTACCTGTGACACAAACACACAGCCTGGGCTCTATCTCTGTATCACTGAGAGACTGGTGTCCATAGCTCTGTGGTAGTTCAGTGCACTCCTGGGGTAATTTATATAGTCAGTGCTTATTTTCTTTTTTTAAAAAAAATGCTGGTACAAATAAACTGTAGGCTGTGGAAGGTCAGTAGTTCAGCAGTTCAAGACCAGAGTGTGCCGCATGATGGAGTGAGCTCCCGTCTCTAGTTCCAGCTCCTGCCAACCTAGCCGTTTGAAAGCAAGAAATTGCAAGTAGATAAATAGGTACCACTTCAGTGGGAAGGTAACAGCGTTCCGTGTTTAGTCATGCTGGCCACATGACCATGGAAACATCTTCAGACAGCGTTGGCTCTTCGGCTTTGAAATGAAGATGAGCACCGCAACCCGAGAGTCGGATTCGACTGGCTTTCGAGCAAGGGAACTTTTACCTTTACTTTTTTAACTTATATATAAGGTTTCAATGATTTCCACCAGTTCCCCCCTCAGGACTGGAGAGGGCTCATTACAAGGTATTGGTACTCTGTAAAGGTGAGTATTTCCACAAAAAAAATGTGTTGCATATAGGGGTGGGGTTATCAACACTGCCTCAGAAACCTCCCCTACGTTCTATGGTCTTTACCATAGAGAAGAGGAGACTCCTAGAGCCTCCCTATGTGGAAGCCGTTTTTATGCCCACTCATTCCTTGGTGGTGGGAAATTAAGGGAAAGAATTCTGTGCCCTGGGTAGGGAAATAGGAAACCTATATCAGTGCCACCAGCATGTGTGAGTCAGCCCAACTGTAAAGTGTGCAAGGACATTTTCAGGAACAAAAGCTGGTTTACTCATATGCTCCAGTAAAGGGCATAATAACTTTAGCAAGGAGAGAATGAATTATTTCTTCTTGCTGGCATTTGTGACTAATTTATAAGCAGTTATCACATATTCTCAGATGCAATAATCTTTTACCAGCATTCACATATTGTTCTGGAAAGAACTGTACAAACAAATTGCCAGAATGATGCAAATTGTTGTGAGTCTTGGCCTTTGGGGAGAGGGAACTGCTTCACTGAAAACTTCCAGTCCTCTCTGTGAAGTCCTAGGAATTCAAATAAGTTTCCTTCATGGAGAAAAATCACTGGGGGGGTGGACAGAGAGAATACCCTGGCTGGAGCATCAGCAGACCTTTGCAGACACCTTGACAGTCATAAGCAGTAGCTAAAATTGGAAATAAATTATTAGTCCTCCTTCATTCTTTTGGAAGATGAGAGCCAGAAAAGGTCCAGAGTAGCTCAGTGCACTGTCTCTGTAAGTAGTCTGTTAAAATTACGTTGGGGGGGGGGGGGAAGCAGTAAAGAATAAAGGAAATAGCAATTATGTCTGATAAGCTGTAGCTAAAATTGGAAATAAATTACTGGCAGGCACAAATCCAAATGGCAATCCACCACAGGGAGTAGAAAGCAGGCTACAACCTGTAGAAACACAGAGTCTAGAAGCATTGTTTGATTAGCCTTTTCTTAACAAGTCAAACGCTGAGTCAAGGTAAACCTGGATAAGAACACATCCGGCAATTATAACTGTGACTTAACAAGTGGGGAGACAATTAGAGAGGATAGGGAATAACAGCTGTGGAAATTTTCCTTCGAAGCCTATAATGTGGGGAAAACAGAACGGCAAATTACTGAACATTCTCAAAATACTCGAATGACAGGAAAACAAACAAAAACACAAACACAGATGCCACAGTCTGGTAAAGATTTGGGCACTCTTTAAGGCCATTGAAACTGAGGGGACAAAACATGCCTAATTCTTTGCTGGATTGTGACAACAGCAAGAACGCGAGGAAATCTTCTGTGCTGCGGAAGCTACTGATATGCTTTGAGAACATTCAGTTAGCTTTTTTCTTTAACAGAAGGTGAATTTCCTGAAAGAGACCATACCTAGGCTCAAACCAGATTGGGATGGATTCTTTCTAACCTGGTAATCCTTCCTCATGAACCAACCAAGTGTGGGGACTGGTTATCATTCCACAGGATTAGCCATATTAGCCTGCTCCAGCAAAAATAGACAATAGATGCGTTCTAGTTAGGATTGCCAGACCAAACCTGGCAGCCAGTGGGACAGTAGGACTTGTGTGCAGCATCACCAATGCTGCTATGTCACTTCTGGGTAGCTCTAGGAATCACTGGTAGCTCTAGGTAGCTCTAGGAATCACTGATTCTTAGGTAGCTCTAGAGTAGCTCTAGGAATCACTGGTGAGTCTGTGGTTTTATCATAGTTTCTGGTGATTCCTAGCATTATCTTTTGTCACTTCCAGGTTATACTTGGAAATCATGTAGCCATGTTGGTGATATTGCTGAGTTTTTAAAATTATTTTATTCTGCCACCACTCTAAGCAGCGGTGGGCAATAGAAGCTCAGGACAAGGAATCCACCACCCCAACTGGGGGGCTTGACAGCCGTAACTCTAACCCATTAATCCTTATGCTGGAATAAAAACCTATTAGTCCTTAAGGTGCCACAAAATGTCAGTTTATTGCAATTGGTTGCAGTTGCTCAATGGTCAGGGGAAGATACTTTGCATGCCTTCAAATGTTGTCCTGCTTTCCAGTTCTCCAGCACTGGGACCGGCATTAAAATAACAGTTTAGAAAAAAAATTATGGAGCTGAACTATGGTCAGATGTTGCTCAGGAAATACTTCTTCAGTAAATGAGTAATTAATAGTGTCATCCTGAGCAGGGTTACACTCTTTTGGCCTCATTGGATTCAGTTAGGGTTGCTAATGGATCAGGAGAAAAATGTCCTGCCCCTTTAAACCATCCCTTTAATAGAGGCTTAATGTGTAGAAATGGGCATGTGAAGCTTTTCATGTCAAGGAGGTAAATGACATCCCCCAGTAATTGCTGCAGATAAAACTGATAAAAGAGACAGATAGAGGGACAAGTTTAAAAGTTGGCAACCCTAAATTGAATGGATTTAACTTGACTTAGGATGACACTGTACATAGTGGCACTGCAAGTCGATAGTAGTATAAATGGGGTTAAAAGGTTCATGGAGTAAAGGTCCATCAATGGTTACTAACCACAGTGACTAGAGGGAACTTCCAGTTCAGAGGCAATAAACCTATGAATAACATCAGGGAAACTCCTGGCCTATACATTTTGTAGCCCTCCATTGCAACTGGTTGGCCACTACATGAAACAGGAGGATACTGGACTAGATGGACCACTGGCCTGATTAGGCAGATCACCTTTTATGTTCTTGTGATGAACCACAAATGCTATTGCAATTTTTTGTTAATTGCTATTTTGAACCAAGAATTCATACAAATCATTCTTCCCTCCTTTATTTGATCCTCAAAACAACCCTTTGAAGTAAGCAGGCATGTGACCAGGCCAAAGTTACCTAGCAAACTTCATGTCACGGTGGGAACTAGAATGTGGGTCTCCATGACCTTAGTCCAGGACCCTAGCCAGTACACCACAGTAGCTCCCTTAAGGCCAAATTACATATTACACAGTGGTAGAATCTTCTTCTTCTTCTTTTTTGTGGGCAAACTGGGTTTGGTTGCAGTGTGTGGCTCCATCCCCCCCCCCAATAGTCCTTTCCTAAGCATAATGTCAATAACTATCTCTTTTTACTTGCCAACAAAGAAAATCTCAATTGCCTCCATTCCCACTCCCTCTCTCTCATACCAACCAGTTTGTTAAGGTCCAAAACTAAGCTAGGAGCTCTTATCATGGACTCCCAAAATAATGTATAGTTTGACTCTTAGCCCACCTGGTTTACCTACAATAGTGATGCCTCTGGGAAACAGCAGGCCACACAGACTGACAAAAGAAAGTATATCATGACACAACACATGCTTGTGAAATTCATTACCACAAATAAGCTTGTTTCTAACAGGATGTCTATAAAATAAGCCAAGCAACCTGCTACATTCATTTTTGCTTCTCCACTGATAAAGGACATTGAGGTATCATCCCTCATGCATGCTACAAAGGACTGTAACAATAATATATGTCCCAAATGTCAGCATTCAGAAACTTGTGACAAAACATTTCACTCTACCGGGATGCTCCGCCACTGAGCAGAGAGTCACCATTTTTAATGGAGAAATTGATTAATTAGAATTTATCAATAGGTTTGATTGTGCCAACCAGGGGCGTAGCAGATCTGACACCTTCCTTGAATAGCCTGTGACATCAATCATGCTATTGTGAGCTTATATTGTATACTTTTGTGTTTTGAATAGCAATGTTGTTTATTGAAATATCTATATCCTGCCTTTCCTCATGGCTCAAGCCACCTTACATACCAAATTTTAAAATATATGGAATACCACAAACTCCCAAAGAAGCCCATCAGCCCATCCCCTAAATGACTGCATCCTGCACCCGATCTAAATCTCTAGCAAATAAAATTGTCTTGCACTCCACCCTGAAAACTTCCAGAGATTCTACCCCCTCACCTATCAACATGATCTTAAGAAGTGTTATAAAGTGGCCTTATAAAGATGTATTTCTGCTTAAGATGACACTGTAATAGTGCCATCCTGTTGTTGAATCTCCAAACTCTCCAAAATAAATCCATGTTTAAAGGTTAAAGCAAAATTTATTCCAAAGCATTTGAAAGAAACAGGAACACTAGAAATTGTTAGGAATGGACACAGACCCCAGAGGGTAACATAATAAAGGAACTTTGAACCAAACTATAACCAATAGATCCCTTTCCCGCCAGCGCGAATAAGGAAGGCACTGACAGGTAATTGCATGGGAATGTAACGGTTTGCCTTTCTCAAAACAGGCCCTTGGTTCACAGGCAAAAGATACCACTAACAAGCGAGCAGATAACAGGGCTTCGTCTTCCCACACCAGCTGGGTAACCTTGAGCTGTTACAGGCGCCTAAAAACAAGAATGTGAAGAATACAACAGAAAAGGCAAAGGGGGAAGGGAACACCCTCAGGGAACCAGAATACTCAATGGCAGCTCACTGACATACTGCCCTCCTGAAAATACAACTTACCCCACATCTCCCGGAATCTCCCGGAATCCCCCGGAATCCCCCGGCTTGCCCAGGAAACGCTTATGAAATTGATGCAGCATATAAGGGGCCCGAATATCCCCTTCTTCCACCCATTCCCAGTGCTGGGGACCAAAATCCACCCACTCAATGAGGTACCAACGTTTCCCCCATTTCAGTTTACAATCTAAGATATCTGCAATCTCAAAATGTTCCTCCCCTTCGAGTAATATCGGTGGTGGAGGGACATGTTCAGGTCGCCATTTAGACGAACCGGTGTCTTTCTTCAGGAGACTCATATGGAAGACCGAATGTAAAGCCCTTAAATTCTTAGGTAGTTCCACATCAACAGCCACCTCGTTAAGAATTTTGCGAACCTTAAAAGGGCCAATAAACTTCCACCCCAGTTTACAACTTGGACGCAACAGCTTAATATTTTTAGTTGATACATAAACTAAATCACCAGGCTGCAGACCCAAACCCGCCACCCTTCCTCTGTCAGCCTGTGCTTTATAGGCTGCCTTAGCAGCATCCAATGTTTCACACAAGAGAGGCCATGCTCGCTGCAAAGATTGACACCAAGTTCCTGCATCTGTAGGCTGAAGATGATGTTCCACCCCCAAGAAGGGTAATGGAGGACTGTCATAGCCAAAGACAGCCTTAAAGGGAGACATGCCAATCGAGCTGTGATCCGTGTTATTATAACAGTACTCAGCCAAGGGGAGCAGATCACACCAGTCAGACTGTTGGTAGTTGGTAAAACAACGTAGATACTGTTCCAAAGTTTGATTCACGCGTTCCGTCTGTCCATCAGTTTCCGGATGATAG
>NW_015165835.1:68377-82008 GCF_001447785.1 Gekko japonicus | reverse complement strand
ATGAGGGAGACCGGCTCTACAGACCTCAAGACAGTTTCTCTGATGTCTTGATTCAAACCGAGCCGGTACATTTCGGCTAACAAATGATCAGGGCAGTCTCTCAACTTAGCGGCTTGGTTCTGAAACTCAGCAGTATATTCCCGTACCGACTGCCTGCCTTGTTTAAAGGTGCGCAGAAAGCGTTTGGCCCTTTGACTCGCATTCACATCCTCAAAATGAGCCCTCAGCGCCCACATAAACGCCCGCAGATTAAACAGTTCGGGGCCGCGGCTATTATGTAAGCCTACATACCAGGTGGCCGCCGCTCCTTTAAGTCGAGCCGCAATCACGTCGATCCGGCTGCCGTCATCTGGGAACAGATGTCCACTTTGGGCGATGAACTTCTGTACTCTCACCGTGAAGAACGCAAGGTCGTGGCCTAACAAAATGTTGAATCTCCATGTTGAATCTTTGCCTGTGAACCAAGGGCCTGTTTTGAGAAAGGCAAACCGTTACATTCCCATGCAATTACCTGTCAGTGCCTTCCTTATTCGCACCGGCGGGAAAGGGATCTATTGGTTATAGTTTGGTTCAAAGTTCCTTTATTATGTTACCCTCTGGGGTCTGTGTCCATTCCTAACAATTTCTAGTGTTCCTGTTTCTTTCAAACGCTTTGGAATAAATTTTGCTTTAACCTTTAAACGTGGATTTATTTTGGAGACTTTGGAGATTTAACATTTTGTTAGGAATGCTGACACCTGTCATGAACCGTGGACTTAGAAGTAGGGATGGGCACAAACCAGAAAAAATGAGCTTTAAAGGGACTGCCCAAGATAACCCCAGATAGCTGAGCGGTGGGGCCTGCTCCTCACTGCTCAGCTGTTTTTGCAGCTTTCGCAAAGAACTGCTCAGCTGTTTTTCACACTGTCTTGTTGTGGTGTATTCAAGTTAATGAAAAACTGTGCTTGTACTCAATCATTGAAACACCATGTAAAGCTTCATCCTGGGCAAGGATCCTAATCTTGCAGTCCCTATTGATAGCCCAGGAAGAGCCGACCAATCACCTACCATCCAGTCCCCTGAGTGGGAACGTCTGTGATTGGACGTTATCTTGACAATCCTATTGGTTGTAATGTACAGTACGGCGTGGCTACATTAGCCAGGAGAGCTTAAAAGAAGCACAGCTACAATGCAAAAGCTGTTCTGGTTGTTCTGTTCTAGTTGTGTTAAGCATTGCTCAATAAAGCTGAATCACTTGCTGAAATCTGACTCTGACTCTTTGTTAAGTAGTCGACTTAACACTTGTGCAGTCGTTTTAATGTTTAAAGGGACTGCACAAGACAGCCTAAAACAGCTGAGCAGCAGGGAGCAGGCTGTTTCCCGTTGCTCAGCTGTTTTTATGGCTTTCACAGGGAACAGAAAGCAAGGGTTTAAAGGGGTTTGGAGTCCTGCTTTCTGCTCTATCCATGAACCACCATGGACTGCTTTAAAAGTTCATGCATGTTCATGGCAGTAGGTTCATGAACCATGAACTTTGTTTCATGAACCATGAACTTTGTTTCATGAACCATGAACTTTGTTTCATGAACCATGAACAAGGCAAAATTCATAATGAATTTTGCTTTGTGGTTTAGTTCATGCCCATCTCTACTTAGAAACCACAAGTCGTTAACAGGGCAGGTGGGAGACAGCTATGAGAAAAGGGGTGAAGGGTGCAGCTTTGTCTGCCATCTGGGCAAGGTTGTCTTAGTCAGGACCTCCCCACCCCAAAGCACCCTGCTTCCATGACACTTCCTAAAAACACTTTTTTGGGAGTAGACCGAAGCAGGATTCTCTGTAGACTTATTTCCACTGACTAAAGCTTTTCTTCATGCATCAAATGAAGTGGACCACAGAAGCATATGCTTTAAGGTGCCAAAAGACTCATTTTATTGTTTTCTTTTAATGCAAGCAGTGATAATGATCAACATCTCAAACAGCTTTAGTACCAGATTAGATATATTCATGGAGGACGGTGATTAGCTGTGATAAGTAAATGAAACCTTCATGTCCAGAGGCAGTATTATAGGAAGGAAGCCATCACACCCTACCTATGAGGTCTCAAAGACTTGTGGCTAGATACTTGATTCAGTTTCGGTCTAATCCAGCAAGTCAGTTTTACTATATTTCTAAATTTGAAAGTAATTAGTATGGAGGAATAACATACCAAAAGGAGGGAGAGGAAGGGTGGAAGACAATTTTCATGAAGAAGCATTGATCCGGGCAATACAGGATGGAAGATCATACAAAGAAAGACCGGAGAAGGAGAAATGCAGCTTAATTGGTACTGTGCTTCAGAATGGCCCCGGTCACATGGGAGGATTTGCCCAGCAAGAGGGATGGATCGGGGGCACATCAAGTGGGCGCGATCACACTGCAACATCTGGGAAGTGTCACACACCCGTCCCTGATCCGTCCCTTCGGCCCAAAAATGCACATTTAAAAGGTACTAGCAACAGAGCACTACCTTCTGGATGATGTGCAGCAACTCCAGGCATCTGGTCGGGGAAGCGCTGGTACCCCGTCGCAGCCAGCGCTGTTCCCTGTCCCACGCATGCACACATCCGCGCTACTGCCGGTTTGCTGCACAACGTGTGATCAGCTGCCGAAGCATGGGAGCCGTGGAGGCACGTCGGATCATGCTCCCATGGTTCTTTTTGCTCCTGCTCTAATTTGTCTCCCTTCGGCAGCAGATCATCCCACTCGTGTGACCGGGACCAATGTGAACCAGAAGAGGAGTTTTCTAAAACAAGCAAACAAAAAAAGAAAAAAAGAAATTAGCTAAAGGAAGGCAATAGAGTATGACATGCTTAGCATTCCAAATATATGCTTGACCGTAAGTGGGGCTTATCAATAATTGAGACAGAACAGGATGGTAAGAAGGTATAGCATAATGAAGTTAACAGAAGTGTGTGGGGTTTTATTATATTTTTTAAAAACCCTCTCATTTATCTATAGCGATGCTTTCACCTGCAGTGAACTTTATCCAAGACAGCCGTGAGCATAGTTCTCTCGCCATGCTGTGAATGCCATGCAAATTATACTGGTGGGAGAAAAAAAACTCATAGAAACTCTGGTCGGAAGTGCCATTGAAATAGTTAACAGCTGTTTGAGAATGGAATGAGCACTGATCACATTTGTGCTCCCCTTGCCCTGTTTTGGGTGTCAGCTGTGCATTCTAATGAAGTGCTTAAATGGGAAAGGAGAAACAGGTAGAGCACAGCAAACAAAGGCCTAGCCTTAGAGGAGACATCTGTTGGGAGTGAGTTGTGGTTGATTCCGCGCTGAATGTTTCCCCACACCTTGTGCTGAAGTTCCTGCTGCAATGCACTAGAGACCCATCAGGTGTGGGAACCTGCCATTTCTGGTGTTCATTATTCCCTTCAGTAGTGTGGCAGATGGCATTAACCACTATTGATTATGATGCAAATTGAATGCTTATGATAAAGCAGGTTTTTGTATTCAGTTGTAAAGCCCTGGCTGATAGCTCCCCCTCCAAGACAGAAAAACAACAACCACCAAAACCACATTGCCAGATGAAAGCCCCGGACACCAGCCAAAGCACCAAAGAAAAAGAGAAGAAGAAGAGATTGGATTTATACCCCACCCTTCACTACCCAAAGGAGTCTCAGAGTGGCTTACAAACTCCTTTCCCTTCCCCTCCCCACAACAGACACCTTGTGAGGTAGGTGGGGCTGAGAGAACTCTGACACAAACTGCTCTTTTTCAAGGACATCTGTGCCAGAGCTTGTAACTGACCCAAGGTCACATCAGCAGGTGAAAGTGGAGGAGTGGGGAATCGAACCCGGTTCTCCCAGATTAGAGTCCGCACACTTAACCACTACACCAAACTGGCTCTCCCCCAAACTCCCCAAAGGAGGGAGAGAAGGGGGAAAGGTCTCATTAGTTATCTCACTCAACGTGGGGATTCATCTATAGCTTCAGATCTTTTGTGCAGTTCTGGTGTTGGTAGTTAATAGGGTTAAGCACTTACAAGTGCCTGTTCATCGGTAGAGGTGCCCAAGGCACCAGAGTCCCTGAAACTGGGCTAGACAGGCACTGGTAGCAAGAAGCAGCAGCAGCAGCAACTGAGGTGGAGCCATGGCTCAGGGCTTTGCCTGTAGAAGGTTCCAGGCTGTAGATTCAGGACAGACAAAAGGAATTACTTCTTTACACAGAGAGTGCTTAAAATACGGAATTCGCTGCCAGCAGATGTAGGGATGGCCACAGGCATAGACAGCTTTAAAAGGGGATTAGTAGATTCACGGAGGAATCTATCAGTGGTTACTAGCCGTGGAGACTGAGGGGAACCTCCACATTCAGAGGCATGAAACTTCTGAATCCCAGAGACAGGAGGTAAAATCAGGGGAGAGCCTTAGCCTCTATGCCCTGTTATTGGACCTCCAGAGGAACTGGTTGGCCACTGTGTGAGACAGGATGCTGGACTAGATGGACCATTGTTCTGATACAGCAGGGCTCTTCTTGTGTTCTTATGTTCAATCCCCAGCCATCTTATGATAAAAGAGTCAGATAATAGGTGATGTTAAAGACATCAGCCTGGCATCCCAGAGAACTGCTACCAGTCAGGGTAGACGGACCTTGAGAGACCAATGGTTTGACTCAGTATAAGGCAGCTTTATATGTTCAGGTGTCCAGTGCAATCTACCACTATCACAGCTCTGCAGTAAATAAGAGGGGTAGTAGCATCTGCTGAGGTTTCCCCTCCTCCTCATTGCTCCTGCTGCTTTCTGGCAGGTGGTGCTTTCTGGCAGCAGTGTTGCTTTCTGGCAGCAGTGAAAAAAAGGAGGAGGAGCAGCTTAGAACCACTGTTTCTGGTCCTTCTGGTTGTTGCAGAGGTGGGTTGCATGTGGAGGTCAAGCTGAAGGTTCCCCCAGGCACCGTCCTCTTGTTTCATACCCACTAGAACAGGGATGTTAAATATATGGCCCACGGGCCGGATCTGGCACCCACAGGGCTTGTATGTGGCCTGTGAGGAACTGGCTGTCGTCTGTTTCCTTCTCCCTCTCTCCTGCTTCCTTCTGCATCATAGTTTGCTTTGCCAGGTTCTCTCAATTGCACAGGAGCTACAGAGCAAAGCCTCTCTGCCCACAGTTGGCTGAGGCTCCTCCCCTTCCTTGTCCCCTGGGGAGGGAGGGAAAGTTTTTTTTTGAAAGAGTGAGGGCCTTCTTTGCTCAGTTCCCTCAGTTGCACTGGAGAGATACAAAGCACCTTTAAGACCAACAAAGTTTTATTCAAGGTATGAGATTTTTGCCTTTCTACAGAGAAAGAGAGAGAAGGAGGGAGAAAGAAAGAGTTTTGTTGGGTTCATTATGCCATAGCTCTCCTGGGTACAACTGGGTTCCCCTCCTCTTTTTCACTGTATTCATGCCCTCATGATCCAGTCTTTATCAGTAGGAAAGCAAGGTGAACTATTTAGATGAGGAATAACAACAAGTCAGTGAGGTGTGTCCAGACCAAGTTCGCCCAGCACATTTCCTTTGTAGACTGGGGATTTTGAATGTATGCTTCCCAGACAGTAGGCTGATACTTACCACTATACATTGCTATCTCTCTGTTCTTGCACTACCTCATAGGAGTTGCAGTTATTTCTCTGGGGAAGACTATAATTTTGTAGACAAAAACATCACCCTCAGTTTGTGTCATAATGCCTTCACATGTTCTTGACCAGCAAAGAAAGCAACTTATGTTAAAAAAAAACCCACAAACCCTCTGGGTCACAGGCTCAAAGCATTGACCATGAGATCTCTGTAATGAATGTCAATAAATCAAAAGTAGGTTTGCAACTTACAGATTCACACCTGAACAATACCTGACCAGAATATTCAAGATTGCTACAGCACAGATATTGTCTCCAGATTTTTATGCAATAATTCAGAGGTGTCTCAATTATTTGATGCAATAATTGAGAGGTGTCAGTTATCAGAGACTGTTAAAAAAACAAAATATTGCAAATGTGCTAATGTTTTAAGCACGTTTTATTTTTAAGTTTTAAACAACCTTTAATTGTGTTTATGTCTTTTATAAAGTTCATACCTCCGCTACCTGGCATTACATTTTATGACATGCGTGGCCTGGCCCGACAAGGTATCACTTATGTCACATCCAGCCCTCTTAACAAATGAGTTCGACACCCCTGCACTGGAACTTAGACAGTCACCATGGGTGGTAAAGGTAAGAACTTCTGCCCCATAGTTCAACCTACAGCAAATACTACTGAGAGATACAGCAAAAGGGATTGCTGGCAAATTGGGTAGGGGATAAATGAGAGAGGGACAGAGAATGATTCCCTCCTCCATTGCCTTAAATTGACAGATACATATTTGGTACAATCAGGGGAGTTGCAAGGACTTTCAGGGGGGCATCTACTTCCCCCACTATTTCCTCTTCCCCTCCCTGAAAGCCCCCATAGCTTCTCCCCTTTTCCTGCTTCACACCCACTCATCAGCCAACTTACTTTTATCTGCCCCTGTCTTTATCTTTTTTTTTTTAAGGTTTTCATTTTTTTCCGGCAAACCTAGGGCTTTCCTCAGGTTTGTAGAAAGATCTTCCTTGTTTGTCCATGGTTCCAGTCTCTGGATTTAACTATCCACAGATATGACAATGTTGAGAATTAGCTATAGTGATGATGGATCAATTCTACATTGTCGGCAAGCTAAATAATGCTGCCGAAAGTTTGCAATATAAATGTTTTGCAGTTATTAAAGATTCCTTGCTTTAAAAAAAAGTAAAGAGAAACTTATCAAAGTAAGTATGGCATGTAATCACCACATATATCTTATCCACACACACTAGCAGAATTTAAAAATAGCACACTACTTTTTCCTTAGGGGGGGAAAAAAGCACACCACTTTGTTCCTTCCTGCTTGTAATTGCATAGCTTGTGCAACATGTTTTAGCCCTGAGCAAAATTTTATGATCGAGTTATAAACCTGAAAAATTAGAGATTTATAAGAGAAATTGCCATTCAAACTTACTGCTGTGATAGGTGTGACTGCATGGCTGTAATTTAGGGTTCTGTTCTTTCCCAATTTAATAACTATTTATCCCTTGGGGAAAAGGGTTATGTTTTTTTAACTTCTCCAGACAATTAATGCTATTGAGTTATAACATCTTTTCCATTCGACGCCTACTGCCATAACCTTTTGGAGTCCAAAATCTGGAAGAAATACATCGTAAAATATCCTTGAAGTCGCTGAGATGATCCCACTGAAGTGGTGGCATGCTTAATGGTATTCATCTGATGGCGAATGAGACTCTTATGATTCTGGAACTTTAGCAAGGTAGTAACCTTGACACTAAACAGAAGTGCAGCTTCTTTGATGCAAGGAGCAGCCCTGATAACCATGATCAGGCTCATAATTTGCTTGTGCATAGCTGATCTTCACATCTACTCAAATATCAGCTATGAGGGTTTGCAGGGGTGTGTGATCTCCTTTTTCTCACAGCTGTTCTCCAGGGCAGAATTTGAGCACTTGGCTTGCCAGAATTGGTCTGCCGCTTTCAGTCCCTTTTAAATGAGCTCAGGCAAACTGCCTCTTGTTAAACGTGTAGCTTTTTAATGGATTGCCAGGTCAACTGATGAAAACCCAAGCAAAGCCAGATTGTGCTACATGGCGACGTTTCTTGTAGTGCTTCAAGAAGGGATGCCATCAGAATTTTAATTTCATCCATTTGCTTTTTTTAAAAAATTAAGTGCCCTGTATCCAATAAACCACATTCTCTGCATTCTTCTATCTTCCTGCATCCCTGTTCATCCCTCTTGAAACCATGATGCCTACACTGATAACCAGTCCACGGGGGTAGGGTTGCCAACCTCCAGGCGGTAGCTGGAGATGTCCCACTATTACAGTTCTTCTCAGAGAAATAGAAATCAGCTCCCCTGGAGAAAATGGCTGCTTTGGAGGGTGGACTGCATAGCATAGTACCATGCTGAAGTCCCTCCCCTCCCCAAAACCTGTCCTCCTCAGGCTCCGGAAAAAGATCGCCAGAGGTAAAGTTTGCCTGGCCACTCTAGGGTTGCCAAGTCCCTTTGAGATGTCAGTGGGTGGATGGGGGGATGCTCTGGGAGCTGGAAGCACTGTCCCTGACATGCCTACACCACCAGACGTGATGTCACATGCTGTGGCTATGTCACCCAAAAGTCATGTTGGGGGCAATGCTCTGGTTTTTGTGCAAAGCTTTATGGTAAAAATCACCCTTAAACCATAGAGTTTTGCCCAAAAAACAGTGTCACCTCCCCATCAACATCACTGATGTGCCTATGTCACTTCCAGGTGATACAGGCACATTGATCCACATTGCTGTTGGGAGGGGATTTCCTTCAGCTGGCTGGTGGTGGGCAGGAGCCCACAGAACTGGGGGATCGCCTGCCCCCAACTGGAGAATAGCAACTCTAGGCCACTCCCTTGTTGGTCTCCCATCCACGTACTAACTAGCATCAACCCTGCTTGGCTTCTGAGGTCTGATGAGATTGGACTAGCCTGGGCCATCCAGTCAGGGTTCCCTCCACACATGCATAATGTGTACAAAATCATTTTATGATATGGCGAGAACTCATAGAAATTGTAGGAAGGAATGGGAGGGTCTTGCCCCAGGATTCCTGTTACTGGTAGCTTATCTCTGGTGAGCACCCTTGGTATCCCAGTCCAAAATCTCATACAAAAAAGAAGACTAAGAAGGAGATAGAATAACCAGACAGGGATTTATGAATTTGTTCAAAGCCTAGGAGATCCATGAGTTTCAAGGAAAAGATGGTGGGTCAGGAAACCAGAGTCTAGTTTCACTTCCAGAAAATGTCCAGTTTAAAACCCAGTACAGCTGGTGGTTCTGACAGGGACCTGTTTTTTAAGGACAAATGAAGGGGGAAAGCCAACAATGCAGTTTCAACATTTTTAGATACCATCCACGAGCCTCTCTAATAGATTATGGAGATGCCTTGGTGTATAACAGAATGCAAAGTTATACATGGATATTAATGAGAATGCTGGAATTGTAATACTTTTTTAAAGTGGCATAATAAGGATGTATGTTTCATATTTTTAAAAAAACCTCCAAGTACATTTGAAAATCCGTTATTATCAGTCAACACTGTTCTGACTTTTCATGTCATCATGTGAGCTTTTATGTGATGTTACTAAGCAACAGAGGTTATCTGTTCTACTATTATTATATGCAATACTTGGTGTTTCAATGAAATCAAGGATTAAATGAGTAGGATGAATTTTTTCCCCTGAACCATATATCAGTAATGGATAAAAGCAGCTCAAATAAATCAGACATATGCTAGGCTCCCCGATAGGTTGTAAATTTTAATAACTACTCTTTTGCCAAAGTTATGTAAGGATATGTTCTATTTTTTATTATGCAACAAATCTTATGAAGAACTGCTCAGATAATGGCCATAATTAAAGCTTTATTTGTGATATGCCTCTGTAGTTCAAAAAAGAATTTACTCCACTACGCCACAACTGATAGGTAAAATAAATAGTGTTCTCCTATCAAGATTAGAACAACCTACAAAAATTGGACTGTCAAAAGTAATTTATTTTTTGTTATCTAATAAGTTCACATTTGAATCCCATAAGATACTGAATGTTGCTTAAAAAAAAAAAAACTCAAGTTCTTCCTTAAGTAAAAGTCAGACCCAAGCTAAATTGGCCAAATAGGCAAATTACTGAAACATTCGACAAATTGGGTGCTTTGAATTTTCTCAGCAACACAATAGGTGTAACCAAACAGCACACCTAAATACCAGAAAATCAGGGGACATCAGTTGGTCAGTCATTGACAAGAAGGAGATGAGGTTGTTAAAAGTTTTATCAGATGCCTTTCACTGAGTCTACTTCGTTCAAGTTTAATTATTGTTCTATCACCAGAACAATTTTGTTGTTGAGTCTGGACACGTCATCACCAATGATAAGAAAAAAAATTATAACAACAGAACTTCGTATATATTATGAGTTATGTTCAGTAGCATAAAGTAGTGACTTTAAAACTCATTGTCTTCAGGGAACCCTTTCCCCATTGACTTGCCTCTCGAAGACCTTCTTGAAGATTCACTGCACTACTCTTGTTGTATTACAGAGGACTGGGGGAAGTCTGTTGGGGTGCAAGCTCATTTTTCTTAGATGCTGGATGGGCCAGCTGGCCTCATTTATCTCATTAATCTCCAGTTTGGTCCAGTGGTTAGGAGTGGCAGACTCTAATCTGGAGAACGGGGTTTGATTCCACTCCTCCACATGCAGCCAGCTGGTTGATCTTGGACCAGTCACAAGTTCTCTCAGAGCTGTTCTCTCCAGAGCAGTTCTCTCAGAGCTCTCTCAGCCCCGCTTACCTCACAGGATGTCTGTTGTGGGGAGAGGAAGGGAAGGAGATTGTAAATTGTTCTGAGACTCCGAGTGAAGGGTGGGGTATAAATCCAATCTCCTCCTCCTCCTCCTCTTTTTTAGGGCAGCATATCTAGAATTTCTTCCTCCACATTCTGTCCTTATAACCCCCATGTGGCAGGTTAGCTTTGAGAGAGAATTATTGACCTAAGGTCACTTAGCAAGCTTCATGGCTGAACTAGTACTGTACATATATTCTCCTCATCATTGTTCAACATCAGTGATCCCAACAAGGTCCCCTTGGAAACCATGGTACCCACCCATGTGCTTCCTGGGGCCCACTTCCTTCCTCCTCAAAGCAAAGAGCCAGTCCCGGCTTTTTTTCACCGCATTGGACCAGTAGATGCTTCAGAAAAAACTAGGAAGCATCATGTTTGTGTCTTCAAGGAGCACCCATTTGGAAACAGCTGTCTCCATAATAGGAAGATGCTTGGCTTGGAACCTCCCAATGTTTTCTCATTGGCCCCAGTATCTGTGGGAGCTATTTTGTGATAGAGTATGTCCCCATGGCATCCATTTTATTGTGGTACCCACTTAATGTTCTCAGAATTCCCAAAGTACCTACAGGTTAATGGTTGAGGATCCCTGTTTTACTTCAACAGAGGATGTGCTCAAACTTCAGCTGTGGTTACACATGGCAAGGTAAATTTTGTAATGGAAGGCTAGCTATCTTTCAGTGACATCTGTCCACCATTACTGATCTTTGCATAAGCTTCTAAGAGTCCCCAGGGTTCTCTGGAACACAGCTTGAAAACCATTGCCATAAAGAACCAAACAAATTAGGTTGCATAAGAAGAATTACTATGTAAGTGTCACGTTTATAGCAAATCAATGGAAAGATAATGTCTTCTCAGTAAATGGCCAAGTTTCCCTGGTTTATTGTCCAAAGGTGTGTAATCAATAATTTATTATTACTCTTTTAAAATAATAAAATCATCTTTTATGTTCTGTCAGAAACATGAACCTATTTATACAGGAACTATTCTGCTTTCAGGTGCTAAATTCTGTTCCCAATGATAATTGCAGTTCGCTGGAATCTTATATTAAAATGTCTATTTAAGTAACAGTGCAATCCTAAGCAGAATTGGACACTCCTTAGAATGGTGTTGCTGTGCTCAGGATTTTACTGTAAATCAAACCTGATGCAGTATTACAGCATTCACATATATACAAATTTTTTTTTTTTACTTAGAAGATCTGTGCGTGTGTTAAGTGCCGTCAAGTTGCTTCCGACCTATGGCAACTCTATGAATGAATGAACTCCAGAATGTCCCATTGTTAACAGCCTTGTTAAGGTCTTGCCAACTGAAGGCTGTGGCTTCCTTGATGGAGTCAATCCATCCCATGTTGGGTCTTCCTCTTTTCCTGCTGCCTTTGACTTTTCCTAGCATTATTGTCTTTTCCAGTGACTCTTGTCTTCTCATAATGTGACCAAAGTAAAATGGCCTCACTTTAGTCATTTTAACTTCTAGAGAGAGTTCAGGCTTGATTTGGTCTACAACCCACTTATTTGTCTTTTTGTAGGTCCACAGTGTCCATAAAACTTTCTTCCTGTCAGCTTTCTTCATTGTTTAACTTTCATACCCATGCATAGTAATGGAGAATACAATAGTATGAATTAACTTGATCTTAGTCACCAACGACATATCCTTACACTCTAGGATCTTTTCTTTCATGGCTGCCCTACCCAGTTTTAATAAAATTCTGATTTCTTGGGTGTAGTCTTCCTTTTGGTTGGTGATGGAGAAGAGGAATAGAAAACCTTGAACAAATTCAATTTCTTCATTGTCGGCCTTAAAGTTGTGTAATTCCCCAGCAGCCATTACTTTTGTCTTCTTGATGCTCAGCCATAACCCTGCTTTGGCACTTTCTGCTTTAAACTTAATCAGTAGTCATTTCAAGTCTTCACTGTTTTCTGCTAGTAATGTGGTTCCATCTGCATATCTCAAATTGTTAAGATTCCCTCCACCAGTTTTCACTCCACCTTCATGTAAATCTAATCCAGCCTTCCTTATGTTATGTTCTGCATACAGACTGAAGAGATAGGAAGGTAAAATGCATCCTCGTCTGATACCTTTGCCCATTAGAAACCATTCTGTTTCTCCATATCCTGTCCTAACATTAGCCACTTGTCCAGAGTACAGGTTGTACATCAAAACAATCAAATGCTGACTTCCGGTTGATGGCAGCACACTAACAGTCTCACTTCCCATACCTCTCGGGGGTGAGGCTGTGTTCTGTCCGGGGGAGGGGGTTCGCAGGCTCCCAACCCCCCCCCGGGACCCGGTGAAGGGACCCTGGCCAAGGAACTCTCAAGAGGCGGCCTCTTCGAGGGCGGAATGCCTAAGAATTGAGGCGCCTCTTCGTTCCAATGGTTCCTCACACTGAGAGACCGAACGGGACTAGTGACACTGACCGGGGCAAGCGCAGGAGATCCAGCATTTAAAATGAAGCTTTAAACGGGGTTGCAAGACCAGCAATGAACGTGAGTCAACTCAAGGCATTTTAATGTTTAAAAGGCAGCTCCACACCCTACTAGACTGAATCGGGGGAAAACGAGCGAGGGGAGGAACGCCTCCCGATCGCACGAATATTTAAGCAAAAGAGGGGGGGAGCGGAAGAGAATGTGAAGAAAACTGCATAAAGGCACTTACCCGAGCAAGTTTTAGCATTCAGGTGCAAATTCAGAGACTTTTGAAAAGTTGGAGAAAGTCAACAACTAAAAAGATTGCAGGGAAGAGGGACAAAGAAAGACTTGTGAAATCGAAACTTGAAAGTCCTAAACTGGAAGCTACCAGTGAGATGGCGAAGTCTGTAGCAGAGTACATGCACCCTCTCCTGGAAAAGCTGAATAACTTCAAAGAGCAAATGTCAACAGTGACACAGAGTATAACTACAACACAAGCACAGATAGGCGATTTGATACAAATCATGAAGCAGGAGGCTGAAAAGGTGAAGGAAGTGGCTGCAACTACGCAGAAAGTAAAGAAGAAAGTACAAAAGCTGGAAGAGAAGACAACTTCTTTGGAAGATCAAATGCTACAAGTACAAATGGAAAAGGCCAACATGGTTCTTTGCTTCCAGGGCATGCCGGAAAAACCAGGAGAAAATCTTAAAGAAGTTATGAGTGAACTGCTAGCCCCAGTGACAGAAATGAAAACGGAACTGTTCCTAAATGAAATGGATGTGGTCTATAGATCATATTCA
>NW_015165835.1:63273-67869 GCF_001447785.1 Gekko japonicus | reverse complement strand
CTCCCAAATTATTGTCCACCTCTGTAAAGCCCATCGACATTGTTTTGGGGGCAAATACATCAGCTTGCCCCAGGGAGCATTCTGCCCTGTATGTAGAGTGCAGTGTGTGTGATCAGAGGTCATTTCGGGGGGAACGCGAGGGAACGCAGTCCCCCCGGGTGAGGTGCAGGGGGGTGGGGCACATGACGAAGCCCCACCCCCTGCTTCCGGCCACCCCACTTCCAGCCCTCATTCAGCCAGGAGGAGGCAGGAGAAGAGGGAGGGTAAGTTGCTTCCTCCCCGCCTCTCCCCACCCCTGCCTGCATGGGGCCAGGGAGGGACTTGGCGGGGCTTGTCGCACTCCCGCCGGCCTTTCAGGTCCACCGCCGGGCCCCTGATGTCAGGGGGTGGGGCATATGCTAATGAGTTATGCTAATGAGTTCCCCTAGCTCTTTTTCTACAAAATGACCCCTGTGTGTGATCCTGGCCCCAACAGTGTGTGTGATCCTGGCACCAACAGCATGCACTCTTACTTTGTGGGTTTCTTCTGTTCTCCTTGTGAAATGCTAGCTGTTTTGCTGCTGCTGCTGCTGTGGACCTCTACAAGATCTGGTAATTATATCCCTTTTCCCCTCAACTATTCTTGTTCCTCCCTGATTTCCTCTTACCTACCCTTTTATGTTTTTAAGTGTGTTTGTGTGTTTTTTTCCTTTTATTTCTGTTTCTAAAACTGTAGGTTTTTCTTCGAAATATTCTTCTTGGAAGGAATCTTTCATCCTTTTGTCTCTTTTGTATAGTTCTTCAGTGTATTGTTCCTATCTTTTCTTTATTTTGTCCTGTTCAATTAATGTATTTCCATGTTTATCTTTCAGCATGTCTAACCATGCATAAAATTTCCCTTTGATTTCTTGGATCTTCCAATTTCTTTACACTGGTTATTGTAATAGTTCTCTTTATCTCCACATGTGTGTAGCTGGAGAGCTAAATTTAGGCTTCTAATTCTGTTTCTGTCACCTTTTACTTTTGCTTCTTGTCTAGCTTGAGCAATTTTACGAGTTTTATCAGTCATCCATTGAGGCATTTCTTTTCTTTTGGCTATAGGAATATTCTTTGTGCATTCTTTTGTGATAACTCTGGTTTCAACTCATAGTTCTTTGGGTTCATGTTCACTTGAACTTAGTAATGCAAATCTGTTCTTTAAATGGTCTTTAAACTCTTCAGGAATGTTGCTTAGTTTGTATTTTGGCACTATGAGTGTTTTGGTGTTTTTCTTCAGCTTTATTCTAATTTTCAAAATTAACAATTCACCTCCTGGTCCTGTTTTAGAAGAGATTATAGAACATCTCCATTTTCTGCTTCCAATTATGTAATCTATTTGATTTCTATATTGGCTGTCCGTGTATACAGCTGTCTATTTAGTTGCTTGAAACATGTGTTTGCAATGAACTAGTTGTTGTCTTCATAGAATTCTGAGTCACTGTCCTGCTTCATTTCTTGCTCCAAGACCATTTTTTCCCAGCAATATTTGATTTTGCTTTGTTTACTGCTTTTGTGTTCCAGTCACCTATGATTATCAGTACATCTTGTTTAGGTGTGTGGTCAATTTCTTCCTGGACACTTCTGTAAAACCTTGCCATTTCTTCCACGCCAGCATCTGTAGTTGGAATATAAATTTGAATGATGCTCATATTGATGGGCTTTCCATGAAGTCTGATTGATATTATTTGGTCATTGAAATCGCAGGAGATCATAGCCCCTCTGTAATACTACCTTGGTCAGGCCACACCTAGAGTACTGTGTGCAGTTCTGGAGGTCTCACTTCAAAAAGGATGTGGACAAAATCGAGAGGGTGCAGAAGAGAGTGACGAGGATGATCAGAGGTCTGGAGACTGAGCCCTACGAGGAAAGGCTAAGGGCCCTGGGAATGTTTAGTTTGGAGAAGAGGAGATTGAGGGGGGTCATGATTGCTCTCTTTAGATATTTGAAAGGCTGTCATTTGGAGGAGGGCAAGGAGCTGTTCCAGTTGGCAGCAGAGGAGAGGACCTGAAGCAAAGGGTTTAAATTACATGCAGAAAGGTATCGGCTGGATATAGGGAAAACCTTTTCACAGTCAGAGTAGTTCAAAGGTGGAATCAGCTGCTTAGGGAGGTGGTTAGCTCCACTGACAGCTTTCAAGAAGAGGCTGGATGAATATTTGTCAGAGATGCTTTAGGCTGGTCCTGCATTGGGCAGGGGATGGTCTGTATGGCCCCTTCCAACTCTATGATTCTATGATTTTGCATTATAGCCCCTGACTGCCTATGCTACATCTCGCCTCACTATTAGAGTTACTCATTTCCTTCTGTATTTGTCATCCCTGGAGTAAAACACTTTGTAATATTCTGACTGAAAATGTTCTGATCCAGTCCACTATAGTTTGCTCACTCTCAGGATAGCAATGTTTAAATATTACATTTTTTGTTTTATGATTTTGAGTTTACATTGATTCATACTTCTAGCGTTCCATTTTCCTATCATATGCACTGAGCAGCTTTGGACTTTCCCTTTGCATCCATTCCCATCAACAACTGAACGTCCTTTTGGCTTTAGTCCAGTTGAGTCATTAAGAATAGTGCTGATCATACTTGTCCTCAGCTCTTCCCCAGTAGATGAGTGATTGCTACCCGAACTGGAGGGCCCATTTTCCAGTGCTGTATCATTTTTTTCATTTGGGATTGTCTCATCATAGGCTTTTGAGGTAAGAATCGTTCAGAAGGGGTTTACCATTGCCTATGTGCTGTACTAACCAGGGGTAGCTGTAGTGTCGCTGCCGTAATCTACAAAAGATCACCAATGTCACCTTTCACTACTGCTGCCACCAAAAGCTACCTATTGAGGATTTCTTATCCCCCATCACCATTGGAACTGTCCATTCTCTTCTGCCAACGCAGCCACTGAGCCCTGCAGTGGTTGGATACATCTTAGCCTGATATCTCAGCTGTGACCTGTGTCTGTTGTGGGGAGGGGAAGGGAAAGGACTCTAATTATCATGGACTATGTCTCTCAAAGAAGAAGAAGAAGAGATTGGATTTATACCCCACCCTTCACTACCCAAAGGAGTCTCAGAGCGGCTTACAAACTCCTTTCCCTTCCCCTCCCCACAACAGACACCCTGTGAGGTAGGTAGGGCTGAGAGAGCTCTTTCAAGAACTGTCCTTTCAAGGACAACCCTTGTCAGAACTATGGCTTGCCCAAGGTCATCCAGCAGGTGCAAGTGGAGGAGTGGGGAATCAAACCCAGTTCTCCTGTTATGTTGATTTTTTAAAAATCTACCCTTTTATCTCCTCTTGTAACCTATTGGAATCATATTCTTTGGCTTACTTCTTTCTTAAATACAATAATTTAATTAAAAAAACAGTTGTCCCAGATTAGAGTCTACACACTTAACCACTACACCAAACTGGAAACTTTGGTCTGTTGTGAACATCATTTGGAATAAGCCCCTGTGTGTTGCACTGAGCTCCTGAAGTCATTGGCAGAAGGGTGAGATAACGAAATAGTCCAAAATGGAAGCATTAGTTTTGGAACACAGAAATGATCAGAAGTGGAAAAGCCCAGGACTCAGTGGCGGAGCATCTACTTTGCATGTTGATAGTCCCAGCTTATACCCCCGGTATCTCCAGTTCAAAGGTGCAAGTAGTAGATGGTGTGGAAACATGTCCCCCTGAGACCCAGGGGAGCTACCGTCACTCAGAGAAGATGGTGTTGACCTTGATAGACCAATGAGCTAACTCTATATAAGGAAGCTTCATGTTTTCAACGATTGATTTATTGACTTCATCCATCGCACACCTTTCTTGCTGTGTCTCAGGGCCGACGATGCACAATGCGGTCAAACAGCACAAGACAATCCAACAAACAGGGTTTGCTTTTCTTTTTCTATTTAAAAACAAAACAAGCTGAATAACGAGGGAAGGGCACAGTTCATAGGAATGCCAGATTACATTTGATTTTGTTCTGGACCTTATTGGGAGATCTGCTTTTAAAATGCCACTAGTTTATTTTGCTATGCAGCTGGTGGCATATTAAATCATACAATCAGCAGAATGTCCTTTCAGAGGAGTGAGTGTCAGGACAAATTGAGCCATGGCTTATATTATACAATGTCAGCATCTCTTGTTACCTTTTCTCTTTGTCCGTATTGTTCAGATTAATAGCATAAGTGGCCCATGGAGCCCCACTGCTTCCTCTCCCTTGTCAGTTACTTCAGAAATTGCTTTGCACAGGTAATTTCTCTCTTCTCCGGATTTCAACACAATACCTCTGTGATTAGTGGAAACTGGCAGTCGAAGCTCTCTTTCTCTCTCCCCCCCCCCCGCCAAAATACTCGCTCTGAAATATTCCTCTCATTTTGACATTGTCGAGTTGTATCGGCCAATCGGAGTGGGAGGGGGAGCACCTTTTATACTTTTTCCTGTGTCTTTCTTCTGCCTGCCCGCCTTTCTTTTTATTATTATTGTTATTATTTTCTTCCCAGCCACTGAGTCAGGCATTGTACGCTAACACAAGCAAAGTTGCCTGTGATGGCAGGAAGAAAAGAAGATTAAAACATCTACCCAGCTGGTTAATGAAAAGAGG
>NW_015165835.1:27307-62625 GCF_001447785.1 Gekko japonicus | reverse complement strand
AAAGAGGGCACAATGAAAGAACTTCTACCTATGTTGTTTACAGCACAATCCTATGAAAAGTTCCTCCGGTCTAAGCCCATTGAAATCAATAGACCGGAGGAACTCTGCATCGGGTGCATTGTTGGAACGTTAGCCTCTGATCTTTCTTCTATAAAAGGGTGATGAATGGCCTTTGTGTGAATTAGAACTGATCCAGAGTCAGTTCTGAAAGCAAAAAAAATCTTGTGAGGGTTTTTAAAATAAGTATTTCTTATGCTTCTTACACACAGGTGATGGATTGGGCTGGAGCGAGGGCTGCTGAGAGGGGGTGGGATTAAGAATATACATTTCCCAACTTGTTTTTCTTGGGGGTGCTCAAGAAGCCAGGCAAAATACCTTCCTCACACAAGGTGCAGGGAACAGCCAGCATGATGGCTTGGGGGGGGCGGGGCTTGGAGGCTGACCGCTTGCATCTTGGGGCTTCAGCAGTTGCTAGAACCCCTTCTAGGAATTCCATATTGCTCGCTTTAACCCTTTGCTTGAATTGGAAAGAGCACTAGCTATGTTAAGAGAACAGGTGACGTGAGGTAACCTGGATTCCTCGAGAGGTCCCTTAAGACTGGTGGTGAGTTCCTTTCCTCCATTTTCCTGAATCTGTCTCTGTGTCTCCCTCTTTCTCTAAGGGCTGATCAGACAGCCGGTTGTGTCTCCCCTATCAGAGTCGACTCACCCCCACAATCCTCCCAGTTTTCTAGCACGTTTCCCAACACTGGAAAAATCAAGTACTTTCCTACTACTTGCGCTGTGAATCCGCAATTTCTCCTATCTGGACAGCCATCTCTCCCTATGAATGTGATGAGGTCATCTGTACGTCCTTCTTGCGGTAGTTCCCCCCCACCCCAGCTTTCACCAGGCACATGACCAATCCTGCGCTGCATATATTAAATGCATGAGCACTCAAGCGCACATAAAACAGCACTCAGTTACACATCTGTAGTTCATCTCAGGGGGAAACCGCTGCATCCAAGCAGGAGCTGTGGTTTGTGCATGCACATATGCACACAGATTACCCACCACCACCACTGCCTGGACGGTGCCTGCTGGCTCATTGCACAATGCAAGCGTTTGGGCAAGGGATGCGTGATCATCTGAACCCACTAAAAATATCCCCGATCAAATCTACAGCAAGAACAAATCACAGTAAGCTTGCTGAGTGACCACACCCCTAGTTTACCATGTGGAGTGAGACTAATGAAGGAGAAGTAAATAATACTGAGTTCAGTGGGTTTTACTGTACTTCCTCAGGTAACTCTCTTTCTTGATTCCCCCCTCCTTGATCTGAATTTTGTGCTTCTTTCACTGTGGGTGGGGGGAATGGGAATTTTTATCCAGGGGCCCATGTTGGCCCTCAACAGCCCCGGCTGCAGCTGCTTAGATGTTTAAATTCTGCAGCATTAGGCCCTCACAAACCCTGCACTGGGCGTATGATTACCAGGCCAATGACAGAATGTCAGTTCTGGAAGAAATGTCACACATCTCTGGGAAATTGATGAAACTCTGTGGTAAAACCATAGTGTTTTCAGCAATTCCTAGAGAGGACTGGGATCACTTCTGGGTTTTCCTGGATGTGACATCATGCCATCAGCCATTGGCCATTTTTATAAAATGTATTCTCCACCCACTGCTATTCATATTGGTGGCAGAAAATGCCAGCTGAGAACAGTGAACTCTAACTGAGCCCTATGCTACAGATCTGCATATCAAATCCCTGCATCCTTTACCAAAAAGTACCTGTGAATAGATCCTATGCACTTATATGAGCTAATACTAATAAATCCAGCATTTTTAAATTCCCATTTAAGGTCCAGGGTCCCAGATAGGCTGTATATAGAATAAAAGGGGCTTCCCAAACGACAAATGCTTCTCCCCTTTAAAGAACAGTGTGTGTGGGGGGGAGGTGATTGTACTGGATAGTCACGGGAGAACTAAGCAATAGATAAGAGATTATGTGGTAGAAGAAGGTGATGATAAAGTAGTTTGTGTTGAGGCAGATGATCCTAACATAAATTCATTGACATAAATGGGCTTCAGTGTGCCTGTATTTAGGGTTGGAATGGGAAGACAAAACAGCCCAGGAATAGACCATTTCCCTCTGGTTTGGTGTAGTGGTTAGGAGTGCAGACTCTAATCTGGGAGAACTGGGTTTGATCCCCCACCCCTTCACATGCAGCTGCTGGTGTGACCTTGGGTCAGTCATATGTTCTTTCAGAGCTGCTCTCTCAAGGGCAGTTCTCAAGAGAGCTCTCTCAGCCCCACCTACCTCACTGGGTGTCTGTTGTGGGGTTGGGAAGGGAAAGGAGATTGTAAGCCACTCTGAAATGCCTTCAGGTAGTGAAGGGCGGGGTATAAATCCAATCTCTTCTTCTTCTTCTCCTCCTCCTCCTCCTCTACTATGTCATTTTCCCACCTCCCCATTGGAGGAAGATAAGGCCAACATTTCCTTGTGTGTGATAGTCCTGGGCAAGTGAGGCAATATTTGCCTGGGACTGGGGGGTGCCCCCAGACCATCAGTCCACTGGGACTTTTCCTGGTGGCCTTAATGGCCAACCTGCCCCTCCTTGTAAGTGATTGCAGTCTTTGTAAGCCTAGATATGTGAGTAAGGCAAAGTTGCATGCCCATTCTTCAGCGCAAAGAACTTCAAGACTATATTGTATTCAGCATAGACTAGTTAGTTATTCTTTTTGTGTTTGTTTCTTTCCTTGTGTCCTCATAGTTCTCATTTCATCTGTGTTGGTCTTTTTTCTGTAGAATCTGTGCTAGTTAAATAGAAGCCCGTTTCTTGAAAAGTTTTTTGATTGCAATCCTTGTTCACCCACCTAGATGCTTAGAGAGGATTATGGACACGGACATAGGCACTTCTCCCTCCTTGGTGACTTAAGGCACTAATTGGATTGGGAAGAGCAGAGAATTAATTATTCCTTGAGTGATGTAAGATGCTACTGGAGGGATCCCAAAACAAAGAAAGGATCTTCCCCAAAGGTGTCAGAATTCCTGACAACCACACTTCCCTGGGCAATTGAACTCTCTTGGCAAGTCCCTGGAACAAGTGACAGAGGGGGAGATACCCCGGTGATAATTTGGAGCCCTGTGGTATGGAAAATAAGCCCTCACAGGGCCATTTCTTCAGGGGGAAGAACACCAAGGTAATATTGTATACAGCATAGACTAGCCAGTTATCCTCTTTGTGTTAGTTTCCAGGATTCCATAGCAAATATCGGTTGGAGACCCTCCCCCCTCCACACAGTGCTTGAGCCAGTTCAGTCCCTGGTGTGCTTGGGAGCTTCAGTTCCTCACCATCACATTTGATTGTGTGACGATCAGAGTTGGGTCAGGAAAATCCCAACTCAATTTATGCCAGACGTACTGTGTGATTTGGACTTCACATTTTTATTTATTTATACAAGATTTGAACCAGGGTCTTTCCAGCTCATACCTTTAACCAATATTCTTCTACAAAGCTTTCTGAACAAATATTCCTTGGATTGTGGCCCAACTGAAGCTATATATATAATGCAGCCAGACTTAAGGCTCAGAAAAATAACACTCAAGTTCAAGACGTATTTATACTCCAGTTTCATGGCAAACAGGAGAGATAATGCGGGAGCATTAGCATAATTGGAAAGAAGATGCTCAGGGGCATAGCACAGAAATGCCGATCCCTGTATGTTATTTAATGGAACAATTAATATAGCAAATTTGACTATTAAAGTCTAGCTTTCCAAACTAGTAGATTGTTAACCTTTACAATGTAATTGTTTTTCCACTATCAAATTTAACTAAAGTGGTGTTTAAGGTGATAAAATCTTTATAAATAGATGAGACCCAGCTAATCCTGGAACTATATCTAAAAGTATCTGAGGGTTCCCTGGATGCTGAAAATTGGATATCTTTGGTCTTGCCCCTGATAATTTGGTCACTTTATTTTAGGAATGGAGGCATCTGGGGGGGGGGGA
This sequence comes from Gekko japonicus, assembly GCF_001447785.1. Lineage (NCBI taxonomy): Eukaryota > Metazoa > Chordata > Lepidosauria > Squamata > Gekkonidae > Gekko > Gekko japonicus. The sequence continues at coordinate 58,632 of NW_015165835.1, read as the reverse complement.
AATATATATAATATTCAAAGTAATAGTTGAGGAGGTTGTTTCCCACAGTTTAACAAAATGTCTACTTAATTAAGATGACTTATTTATATTATTCAGTGGAGTCTTCTTCAAGCATAGCTGAGGAGGTCAGGAAGGCTCCCTCTTCTCCTGGCTTTCCACCAACCATGCAAAACTGAATTATCTGAGAGGGTGTTTCCACACAGGCCCACTTACAAAAGGTTCAGGAAGCAATTGTACTCCAGGCCAGTTTGGCCAGGGGTCCTCTTCTGAGCATAGAGCAGGGGACACTGGCAATGCTCCCTCTAAGCTGTGGAGTCTTGTGAGCAAAACTTCTACTTTGTGAGCTACTACTGGCATTAAAGTTGTGAGCAAGCCTCGATTAGTTTGCTCTGGAGCCCTCCTTCCTGAGCTAAGACAAAAATGTGTGAGCTGGAGGATAAAAAAACTGTGAGCTAACTCACACTAACTCAGCTTAGAGGGAACACTGGTCACTGGAGGTCGGGGGGAGGTATTTGTGAATTTCCTGCATTGTGCAGGGGGTTCGACTAGATGACCTTCCTTTGAGGTTTCTTCGAACTCTATGATTCGATGCTTCTAAGGCTTCACAAAGTTACTTGGATAAATTATTGGGGACTGTGGTCTGCATTGCTGTGTGTAGTTTGATGTAGGTAGGCTTCTGTTGTGTATTTTGCATCATTTTTAAAGTGTTGTGTTAATACCTATTCTTTGCTTCAGTTGTTTCTTAAACTTCTGGTTGGATCTACAACCCAAATTCTATTCCATTGTTTATGGGATGTCCCCCTTTGTTGATTGTACTGACTCACTCTGTGTAATCTGTCTTGAGTTCCAGTGAGAAATGTGGACTATAAATAATGTTCAACAAGTAAATACAGTGCTTCAAGGGAAAGGTGGTAATTCTGTGCCATTCATAGATGAAATGCCATGGCAAATGGGGGGGGGGATCAATGGCAGATATTTTTTTGTTTAAAATACAGTCCTCAGGTCCCCCCCACAAAAAAAACAAACAAACTAATGAAAAATAATGAATGCTAATCACAAAACGGTGTCACTGGTTTGTCAATGAACTCACTGCTTTTCTCTTTTCAGGGTCAAGCTCGGTAGGAGAAGAAAAGTTCCTGAAATTATCCAGCCGAGACAGGCCAAATTACAAATACATTACATAAAGTGCAATTGAATGTTGTTGTTGTTCAGTCGCACAGTCAAGTCCGACTCTTTGCGACCCCATGGACCATATCACATCAGGCCCTCCTGTCTTCCACTGTCCTCTGAAGTTTGCTCAATTTCATGTTCGTTGCATCAATGACACTGTCTAACCATCTCATCCTTTGCCATCCCCTTCTTCTTTGACCTTCAATCTTTCCCAGCATAAGGATCTTCTCCAGTGAGTGCTCCCTTCTCATTTGGTGGCCAAAGTATTTGAGCTTCAACTTCAGGATCTGGCCTTCCAAGGATCAGTCAGGGTTGATTTCTTTTAGGATTGACTGATTTGATCTTCTTGCAGGACACTCAATGGCGAAAACATAGGGTATATTCTGGGGACTAGAGGGGAGGGAGTTTGAGGTAGGGTAGCTGCTGGAGCATCTCCCCAAGATACCAACCAAGTTTGAAGAACATTGGACCAGGGGGTCCAATTCTATGGGCCCCAAAAAAGGTTGCCCCTATCCCCTCCATTGTTCTGTATGGTGGTAAAAAAGTAACTTTTTTTCCACTATAGAGAACAATGGAGGGGATGGGGGCAACCTGTTTGGGGGCCCATAGAATTGGACCCCCTGGTTCAGTGTTCCCGAAACATAGCGGGTACCTTGGGGAGAGGCTCCAGCAGCTACCCTGCGATTTTGGAGTCTCTCCCTCAAACCCCCTCCCCTCCAGCCCCCAGAATATAACTTATGTTTTCGCCATTGACTTCAATGGCCCATAGAATATAATGGGGCCGAACTGCAGGAAGCGGATTCTTCTGTTTGCCCACCTCTTGCCTCTGCACCTCATCTTCTGCCAGGCATGGAGGAGCCCAGCTCGCACAGGCTTCTTGCCTCCTGCTGCCTTGGCAATGCCTCTGGCCCAGCCCCAGCCCCCCCCCTCGGAAATTGGAAAGTCTACGCCCTTGGATCACGGTTCTGTACGAGTGTCTATTTGCAGCTGCCTTAGCAAAAGAACCAAATTTTCAAAGAGGAATAGCTCGCCATCTGTCTGTTCATATGTTCCTATAAGATTAATTCATTTGTTTCTTTGAGGGATGAAAAGTTGATGACATTTTAAATGCCATTTTGAATGCACAGTCATTTGAAAAGTGGCAGTCCAGAAATTCTTATAGTCTCATGCTATCTGATATCTAATCTTAATCCTAAACAAATCTCTCTCACTTGGTCTCTCATACACAAACACACATAAACACTTATGTTTATCACTTAATACATGTCATTACCTGAAATTGTGTTTTCCTTTCCCAATAATGATGCCAAACCTGACTAAATATACAAGATCTTTGTATGCACATGATATTTTTTCGTTGTTTTGTCAACAGCAAATCACCTGAACTAGACTGGAACCAACTCCTAAACTTCAGAAATGAGCATATGAAGAAACAGTTCCCAGTGAAACAAAGGGGATCTGCTCTTGAGGAAAGAAAAGTCAATCTAATTCTTTTTTTTAAATTACTTTAGGAAAACAGTGGAGATACAGAAAAGAAAAGGGAAAAAAGAAGAAAAGGGTTATACAAATAACATAATTGCATTTGTTGAAAATAATCATGTAGCACAAAATGCATAGGACAGAGAATGTTTTCCCTTTCATTGCCTTCATTATAATTTTAAGGTATCTCATATATATATAAAAGCCCTGAAGTTTGGCGTAGTGGTTAAGTGCATGGACTCAAATCTGGGAGAACTGGGTTTGATTCCCCACTCCTCCATCGCAGCTGCTGGATGACCTTGGGCAAGCCATAGTGCTGTCAGAGGTGCTCTTGAAAAGAGCAGTTTCTGTCAGAGCTCTCTCAGTCCCACCTACCTCACAGGGTGTCTGTTGTGGGGAGGGGAAGGGAAAGGAGTTTGTAAGCCGCTCTGAGACTCTGAGTGAAGGGCAGGGTATAAATCCTATCTCCTCCCCTCCCCCTCCTCTTCTTCATCATCTTCTTCTTCTAACATATTGGCACTTCCCAGCTCTCTCCCACTGGCTGTGCTGTGCGCTCCATCAGCCATTGGCCCATTAACCACCACTCAAGAGTACTTGCGTGCCATTGGCTGGGGGCTGGGACCACTCCTCTCTTCCACCCACTGCCATTCCCTGCCTGAATAAACTGCCAGAACCACTGTGTGCCTCACTGTCTCCTCAGTGGCTTTTGCTAGGCAGCCAAGCTTGGTTCCATCAGTAAAAAGGGGAGAAGAGTGCATTTCCAGCCCGACTTTGGCCTTTGTGGGGAATTCATTGGGGCACTCCTAACTAGGGTTGCCAACTCCAGGTTGGGACATTCCTGGAGATTTTGTGGTGGAGTCTATGGAAGCCAGAGTTTGGGGATGGAAGAGGCCTCAGCTGAAAATAATGCCATAGAGTCCGCCCTCCAAAGCAGTTATTTTCTCCAGGGGGAGAGAGAGATCTGTCGTCTGGAGTTCAGTTGTGATACCAGGTGATACCACAGCCAATGTGGCATAGCAATTAGCACTTCAGAGCAGGGTCTGCCAGACCCAGGTTCTTGCTGTGGAAGCTGAGTGGATGATTTCAGACCTCTCACAGACTTTCAGCCTAACGTACCTCACATGAATGTTGTGCAGATCAAAAGGGGGAGAGGCGTATGATGTGAGTGCTTTGGTCCCCACTGCAGAGAAAGACTGTACTTTTTCTAAGTAGAGGCTGCATGGAGGAGGGAGGAGATGGAAACCTGAAGTCAGAAGGGCAGATAACAGTACATTGATGACTGACTGGGAAGGAGATAGGGTTGCCAACTCCAGGTTGGGAAATGCCTGGAGATTTGAGGGGTGGATCCTGGAGAAGGTGGGGTTTGAGAATGGGTGGGACCTCAAACAAGTACAGTGCCATAGACTTCACCCTCCAAACCAGCCATTTCTTACTGATGAACCATTGTTGCCAATTTCCAGGTGAGGGCTGGAGATCACTCAGAATTACAGCTGCTCTTCAGATGGCAGAGATCCGTTCCCCTGGAGAAAATGGTGGACTCTGTGTCATTATATCCTGATGAGGTTGCCATAGCAAATTGATGCTGAGTGCTCAAAGCTGGGGCACCCCCCAGAGCCTCTTTCTAGAGCTCATTGTATTTATTTCCACAATGGGCCTTATTCCTAGTTATCTATAAAATATAATAGTTCTTATTTCTGTTAGGGCACAATTATATTCATTATTTAAGTTTCAAACTTCATGATTAATCTACTTTGACTACTAGTTTCATCATTACTATGTATTCAACATAACATTTTTGCCACTTCTACATATTCATTAGAACTTTTAATAGATAAGTATTTGGAAGAGGTGGCAAGAATACACAGAAGAACTATACAAGAAGGATCTCAATGTCCTTGACAACTATGACAGTGTGATCGCTGACCATGAGCCAGACATCCTGGATGTCAAAGTCAAATGCGCCTTAGAAAGCATTACTAACAACAAAGCTAGTGGAGATGATGGTATCCCAGCTGAGTTTTCAAAGTCCTAAAAGATGATGCTGTTAAAGTGCTGCACTCAATATGCCAGCAAATGTGGAAAACACAACAGTGTCCTCAGGATTGGAAAAGGTCAGTTTACATTCCAATCCCAAAGAAGGAATGTTCAAACTATCGCAGAATTGCACTCATTTCATGCACTACCAAGGTCATGCTCAAGATCCTACAAGCTAGACTTCAAGGGTATGTTGGTAGAGAATTGCCAGAAGTACAAGCTGGGTTTTGAAGAGGTAGAGGAATGTGAGATCAAATTGCCAACATTTGCTGGATTATGGAGAAAGCAAGGGAGTGCTCCCAAGGGAGCAAGGGAGTACCAGAAAAACATCTACTTCTGCTTCATTGATTCATTCATTCAAAGCCTTTGATTGTGTGGATCACAACAAACTATGGCAAGCCTTTAAAGAGATGGGAGTACCAGACCACCTCACATGTCTCCTGAAAAACCTGTATAAGGGTCAAGAAGCAACAGTTAGAACCGGACATGGAATGACTGTTTGATTTAGAATAGGAAAAGGTATACACCAAGGATGTATATTGTCACCCTGCTTATTTAATTTATATGCCGAGTACATCATGCAAAATGCCAGCCTAGATGAGTCACAAGTCGTAATTAAGATTGCCGGGAAAAACATCAACAACCTTCAATATTAAGATGATACCACTCTAATGGCAGAAAGTGAAGAGGACCTAAAGAGCTCCTTGCTAAGGGTAAAAGAGGAGAGCACAAAAGTTGGCTTGAAACTCAACATCAAAAAAACTATCATGGCATCCGGCCCTATCACTTCTTGGTAAATAGAAGGGGAAGTCATGGAAGCGGTGACAGAATTCACATTCCTGGGATCCAAGATCACTGCAGACGGTGGCTGCAGTCATGAAATTAAAAGATACCTGCTCCTTGGGAGGAAAGTTATGACAAACCTATACAGCATAATAAAAAGTAGAGACATCACCCTGCCAACCAAAGTCCACATAGTCAAAGCGATAGTATTCCCAGTAGTAATGTATGGCTGTGAGAGTTGGACCATAAGAAAAGCCGAGCGCCGAAGAATAGATGATTTTGAATTATGGTACTGGAGAAGAGTCTTGAGAGTCTCTTGGACTGCAAGGAGATCAAATCAGTCAATCCCAAACCAGACTGTTCCCTGGAAGGCCGGATACTGAAGCTGAAGCTCAAATACTTTGGCCACCAAATGCAAATGGAGCACTCACTGGAGAAGACCCTGATGCTGGGAAAGATTGAAGGTAACAGAAAAAGGGGACAGAAAATGATGATATGGTTAGACAGTGTTACTGATGCAAGAAACATGAAATTAAGCAAACTCCAGAGGATGGTGGAAGACAGGAGGGCCTGGCGTGATGTGGTCCATGGGGTCATGAAGAGTCAGACTCGACTGTGTGACTGAACAACAACAAAAAATGTATACCATGGTGTTAAAGGAAGTCTATTATATATCTCATATCGAGAACCTATTTGCATTCAAGATATTATGTTTGGTGATATGATTTTAGTGATAGATCAAGACCCAAAATAGGTAACTGACCGCATATCCAGTTCAGACCGAATGCCCATATTTGGCTTCCTCATGAATCTTGAAATGATCCCCCCCCCCAAAAAAAATCCTGAAGTTCTCAGCATACCTGGATACTGGAAACCAGTTTAGGAAGTGGAAGATGTCATTGTGCATAGGGCTGTAGGCTTTGTTACTCTCCTGACAATATCACAAAGACTGCATTGGGGCCTTAAAGCCGGAGGCCCAGTTCAAAATGGAATGAATTGGATTCAATAAGAGCCATTCCAGCTTGGGGGGGGGGGTTTATTTTCCTTTTCTAGTTAGCAGTCCGAAAGTTAAATTCTTGTTTTCAAAAAGCAGCTATAAAATCAAGAGCCGCCGGAAGAACAACAAGCCGGTAGGGTGCCTACACCATTAGCCTATACTGGGATTTTTTTGTCCCAGTGTGCATCTTTTTACACTTACCAACATTTGCCACATAGTCACCCACTCACCCAGTTTGTGGAGATCTGCTTGGAACTCTTTTTTTTTTTTTGGAATAATTTTTTTATTAGTTTTCAGACAAACAAACAAACAAAAATCACTTACTTGAAGCAACAGAACCAATCAACATATCACAAATTGCCAGTCAGATTTTCATAAATCTTATCCATCCATAAATTTGTACATATTTTCCTTAATACCTAGAGCACGTCATTCCCAAACTCCATATAGGATCTTCTTATTCATAACATATTATTAGATAGTTTCATCCCATTAACTCATGTTATCATTCATCCCATTACCTCATGTTATCTAGATCGCCTCCTAAATAATCTTTACCCAGCAATAACTCAACCAAAACTTGCTTCAGCCTGAATATTATTTTTCCATCCTAAACACAACCACAACTTTGCTTAAAGCTTTGTTCCAGCAGCTGAATCCTTCAGCATCTTGTACTGTGCTATCATGGTAGAGCTCTATTTTCAATCATTTCTATCTTGCATTTTTTTTTTAAATATATCTTAATGATTGCTCCTAACTCCAGCATCTTGCATTTAGAAAATTATATTCTCACATTTACCTTCCTGTTATATATAGAACCTCTTCCACTGCTCATCGGCTTTACCTCATGAGAAATTTATAAGAATAAACCAGTTGATAGACAAATAAATATATACCGCTAAATGTATAAGCAATTAGGGTACAGAAAAAATGTTTGCCCAGAGTCACTTTAGCCATCCACATACATAAGCAAAACCACTTTACCACAAATGAAACATTGAACATTACATATTTTGAATACATAGAATCAGCTGCCTGCAACCAGTGCATACTACTATGTGTTATTATTCTTATTTTTTTTTGCAAAATATTTACCCAAAATCATTTTGACTATTCAGAGAGTTAATCAGACCAGCTTCACTATATATTTCCAATTCCACCCTCCGAAACATTTTAAACCAAAAGAAAGTTCCTCTACCACCTGATGCATTCAGCCACGCTGTTTTCTGGAGCAGTTTATTTCTGATTACGGTGCATCGATGATTTAACCCTTTGTACTCACTGTCTCTCAGTTTACGGTTCTGCTCCTTCTGTCCAGTCAGCTCTAGCAGCAGCCTTGTATTTTTCTTGTCATTCTCCTTTAAGAGGCACCTCTCATTTTTTCTGGCAAATGCCTTTCTGATGACGATGCCTAGATGTTTTAACCCTTTGTTCTCACTGTCTCTCCTTTTTAAGTTCTGCTTCTTTTGTCTAGTCAACTTCTTCATTTTCCGGTAAGATTTTGCATGCTTCTTTCTTTTTATATAAGCTGCAAACTGCAATTGCACTGTAAAGTCCTTTGCTTTTTTCCCCTTCCTGGAAACATTCCTTTTTTCTTTCGTTATTGCAGAGGAGGAATCTCTGATCTCTTCCAGCTGCTTGTCGTCTTTCTCAGAGTTCTCGGCAGTTTGCTGCAGAGGTTTTAGTTCCACCTCGCATGCAGCATTTTGAAACTTTTTACCGATATTTTTACAGGCTTCCTCTGCTGCCTTCCGAATCTCATTTATTAAATAATCTTTAAACTGTTCCACAGATAAGTGGCCACCTTCTATGTTTTTTAGGTCCACCAATACAATTTCATTTGCTGGGATAGCTTCAATCTCCCCTTTCAACGCCATTTCCACGCCTTTTACTCCGCACCTTTTCACAGCCGCATATATTTTCCCGAAGTGGAGCTATCTTAAGGGATCTTTTTAATGGAGGTCTTTCTCAGTCAATAAGGAAACACGTACATACCAAAGTTCTCTGTTGCCTTCATTGCTTAATGAACTTAAAATCGAAACTTAAAAGGGAAGGTCATAACTTGTACAAACATGCAGCATGTTTGCTCCTCGTCCTGCTCTTGCATCGGGACAGAACGCTCTCCCCCACGCTAACCGCCGTTGCGGGGGGGGCAGACAAGTCCCCTGCGCCCATCCTCACTACGAGAGGTCTGGGTGGAGCCCAACTCAGTGCCAAAGCATAGGGGGGGGGTCTCCAAAAGAAACAAGAAGAGTAAGGTGGCTCAGGAGAGCTCCGAAGCACACCCTTGGCGTTACGCCATTTTCCCGGAAGTCGAGCGGTATAGAAATTGAAAGTTAAACAAAAATAAAATAAATTAAGATGTCCTAAATGCCACAGCATCATTTTGAGAAGGAAAATTACAAAATGAGTTATTAAGGGGGAAAAACCCTCAAGTTGTTATGATGTTAGAGTGTCATTCTAGGATTTGGGAAACCCAGGTTCGAATCCCTACTCTGCCATGGAAGCTTGTTGGGTGACTTTGGGCCAGTCACGCTCCCTCAGCCTCACTTACCTCACAGAGTGGTTGTGAGGAGAAAATGGAGGGAAGGAGAATGATGTATGCCACTTTGGGTCCTCATTGGGAAGAAAGGGGGTGGGATATAAATAAAGTGAACTAAAAATCTAAGAAATGTGGAAGGATAGCCATGAAAGTCAGCAGCAGCCAAAATAATGGGGGTGGGGGAATGTTGTGCGATGGCATAGAAAGCAAAGAAAAAAAGAAAAAGAAACTACCACACATGAACAATGAAAAATGCAGGGCAAATCTATTTGGAAAACATATACAATTACATAGAAGAAATATACGCAACGAGATACAAGGAAATCGAATGACTACTCAAAAGAAATGAGAAATACAAAAGGACTGAATTGATATCATAGAAAGTCTGCCACAAATCAAAAAAGCTGGAAGCTTAATGAATAACATATATTATAGCTGCTTAGCAGGATGTTTCGATTTATCTACTTCAGATAAATAACTGTTATTTCTTTTTTTAAAATATGAGGTCTCATTTCTTTGTTGTGTGAAGCTGCATGTACCGATTAAACACTTGCCAGTTAACTACCCTTCATGCCACCAAGAAAATACAATAATTGCCTTATGATAACAGCATAATGTATACAAAACCATGATATAGTATCAATGACAAAACACTGACATATTGAGTCCATATCAAATTCACAAATGTAAATAACAGGCTAAAGACTAGCACATGTATTGTGGCACAAGTTTTTGTAAGGCACAGCCCCATTTGTCAGACACAGACCTACCTTTTCAAGAGGGTAGTTCTATCGCTGCACATTTTCTAGCTAGCTCACACCTCTTTACAACAGTGAAAACAATCCAACTCAATCCAACCTACCTTTTCAAGAGGGTAGTTCTATCGCTGCACATTTTCTGGCCAGGTCACAACTCTTTACAACAGTGAAAACCAACTCGATCCAACCTACCTTTTCAAGAGGGTAGTTCTGTGGATGCACATTCTTTGGCTAGGTCACACCTCTTTACAACAGTGAAAACAATCCAACTCAATGTTAACTGTGCTGAAGTCTCATTGATTTTCATAGATGTAAACTTGTTTCATTCTTTGATGATGGACTGTGACCAATAGCATTTTTTATATGTGGTAAGTGTAAATGTTGGAAAGAGATGTGTGAAATGTTCATCATACAGGTGCATTTGTTGGAGAGCCATGGCTAGATCCAGTGCTCTGCTGAGCATCTGTTTAGTTACAGATGTGACTTTATTGTTGTCAGATGTGTGAAGTGACCATTAAGGCCACAACGTATGTATTGATAGCCAAGAGAGCCCACTTTGATACACTTGAAGAACTTAGTACTTAAAGAACCTCTCAGCCAACAGTTAAAAGTTATGTAATTGTTATGTAAAATTCTGAAATAGTTTTGCTGCCTCTCTGAAGCAGCATGTCTAGATAAACTTCAGTCATTCTGACTGATAAGGTGTTCTACCTGATTGTGAATTATCTGTCATTCCTTCAGAGATTTGCATTCATTATAACTGAGGAGCGCTGAAAGATTAAATTCTGCATCTCTGCCGGTGACATGTACATTGGATAACATTCCGCATTTGTGATTTAATGGTCTTGGGAAGCTTAAATTGTATTAAAGTTTTATTAACCAAGGATTTTCCCTGTGTAATTGAATAAAGCCAAACACTCAATGCTTATGTGAATTAATGAAGGTTAGAACCGTACAATAAGGTACAAAGTAAGACTTAAATTTTAAAGCAAGGGTACAGATAAGTTGAAATAAAGTTTGAGAGAAAGGAAAGCTGACAGGTTACAGACTTGGATCCTGTGGATTTGTGCAGCAAATAGTGGCAACTGCCGCCACTCGTGGAAGCAGCTCTCTCATGAATGGCCACTTTTTTATTCCCCTCTCACATCAAAGTAACTCTGTCTGCTGTGGAGCAAGATATTCTGCTTCTCCACACATCCCTGGGCAGCAGCAGGTTTTGTTTCTAGGCAATGTGCCAAAATTGCTCCCCCCACTCATGCATATCAACATCTGCCCCCTCTCAGGATACTTAACCTTGTTTTGCCTTGTGCTCTTCTCTTCTGGGAAGGAGGAGGAGGAGGTTTTTATATCCTTGGTGTTTAGTCATGCCGGCCACGGAAACGTCTTCAGACAGCACTGGCTCTTCGGCTTTGAAACGGAGATGAGCACCACAACCCTAGAGTCGGATCCGACTGGCTTTCGAGCAAGGGAACCTTTACCTTTACCTTTCTCTACCTTAAGGAGTCTCAAAGACTGTTACAATTGTCTTCCTCTCCCCTCCCCACAAAAGGCATCTTGTGACGTAGGTGAAGCTGAGAGAGTTCTGACAGAACTGTGACTGGCCCAAGGTTACCCAGTGGAGCTGGTAAGGAAAAGCTTTTTGTTTTGTTTTTCCAATCCTGCGTGGGAGCCATAGGAGGTAGCTGAGAAAAAAGAAGATATTTCTGAGAATAGGGTTTCTAGTCCCCCAGTGGGGGCAGGGGAAACCCCGCTTTTGTGGGCTCTTGCTCACCGCTGGCCAGCTGACTGGCAGTGAGGGGGGGATCCTGCCCTCAGCTGACCCAAGGTAACCCAGAAAGCTTTATTTATTAATTAATTTATTATTAATTTATTTATTTATTTAGACTTTTATCCCGCCCTCCCCGGCTCAGAGTGGCTAACAGGGGCATACGCCCAATAATAACAGTAAAACCAGTATAAAATACAGAAATACAAAACAGTTAAATAATTAACTAAATTCATAAAACAATTCGGTGCTCCCCTCCTCAATTCCAAATTTTCCAATCAAGATGGTGCTCTCAATCATATAGCTATACAGCAACAACAGTGCATTTCCCCCCTGCCGTGTTGTCCCCTAAACATGTCCCGCTCCCTCCGATGGAACCCGCACCAGCAATGGCAGTGTGCGGGGGGGTATAGGGCATTGATGGAACAGTGGTGGCGGCGACTCCTATTCGAAAGCCTGGCGGAAGAGCTCCGTCTTACAGGCCCTGCAGAACTGTCATCTGGAGAATTGGGAGTCCACCATTCTTAACCACTACACCAAACTGTCTCTGTCTGTCCGGGGGGTGGGGTCATCCGCCAGGAGCAGCAAACTGAAGAGATGCTGGCAGACTGCACCTTTGTCCTCTGTTTTAGCAGTAGGTGAAAACGAGACTGTATCTTTGTCAAGAGAGGGTTGCTGAATTCCAAGCATCTCTTCAGCCTGGGTGCTGGACTTGATGACTCCCATTCAGGCCAAAGGAAAGGGGATACATCTTTTAGGAAAATAAGCAGAATCCCTGCCCAGTTAAGCAGTTAAACAGGAAGAGTTGCCTCTGGGAGAAGGAAGAGATCCCTGGTCTATTGTGGAAGGGAACTGCTTGAGACACCTCAAGAGCTAGATAGAAATTAGGGCTTAAAAGGAAGGGAGTTCGGTACTGAAAGAAGGTAAGGAAATAAGAGGAGAAATAGGAAACTCTGTTAAGAAGCATTGTCATGTTTGGAAAACACAGGGGGAAAGCATCTCAATATTAAGATTTCAATAACTAAGAAAATAAACTTCAATAACTCTTGTTTGCCTGTGTAAAGAGTTACAGTCTGTACAGCCACTGATTTTTGCCTCAGAGTTAACAACCTGACCTGATTACACCTGACCTTCCCCTGTCTTTTAAATAAAAACTTTTGTTTTGTTTGACTTTTACATAATCTCAAGTGCCACTTGAAGGGATTCAACCCAAGAGGGCTCCTTATTCTTCCCTTAGGTTCCAGGGCTAGGCTAAAAGCCAAATTATATCTCTGTGACAGGGTGGGACAGACAGTCTTTTAAAGACAAAGAAAACTACACTACTTGGGGCAGCTTCCATTTTTAAGCTACAGAATGAAGTTAAATGCCACTGTTGAAAGATGGCACACTCAATTCTTGCACACATGAATCGTGAGGGATGTGTGGTCACAAATAAAGATTTAAGCCAAGAACATCCTCTTCATTTACCGCAGAAGGTTAACGAAACTGAGTGAAATTATCTCCAGTTTTGGAATGGAACATACCTCAGCCAGTTCTGGCCATTTTTCTGGCAGTTCTGCTGTGTCTGAAGCTGTACTCTGCTTTCCATTTCCAATGTTGTATTTAATTTTTTGTTTCCGAAGGGAAGCAACAAATGGGGTGCAAGGGTGGATGTGGAGAGCATGAGTCAACACATTATACGTCTGACAGGGACCTTGTCCGGCAAGAACACTTAGCCCATGTTCATGTCATACAGTTTGAGCCATACAAAGTCCTCACATGATGTCAGTCTAGGATCTGGGAGACCCATGTTCAACTCTCACTCTGCCATGAGGATAGATTCAGGCAGGGCTTTTTTGTAGAAAAAGCCCAGCAGGAACTTATTAGCATAATAGGCCACATCCAACAGCATAAACGTATTAGCATATTAGGCCACACCCCTGCAAGCACCGGTCATTAGCATATGAGGCCACCCCCCTGTGTCACCAGAAGTGTGCTCATCCAGCCACACCGACCTTTTGCTTCTTATTCTGTTGACCTAGTTTGTGGTCAAGGGCTTTTTTTGTAGCAGGAACTCCTTTGCATGTTAGGCCACACACCCCTAATGTAGCCAATCCTAATGAGTTTCTGCTGTTGGGTGTGGCCTATTTTGCTAATGAGTCCCTGCTGGGCGTGGTCAACTCAGGAGCCAGCCGGAACTCTGCTCCTGTGTGTTCCTGCCCCAAAATAGCCCTGGATTCAGGTGGGTAGCCATGTTGGTCTGAAGCAGCAGAACATGAGGCCTAATATGTAACCTGGGGCCAGTCTCTCTCTGACTAGCGTCTCTCACAGATCTGTTGGGAGGATAAAACCGGGAGAAGGATGTACACAGCCTGGCTTATTCATTTCTTAATTGTTTGCTGCCTGCTGGTCAGAGCTTTGCAACTCACCCTGAGCCACCCTGGTTGGTGGAAATGGCAGGACATAACTATTTTAATAACAAAATAACTGCACTCATTGTTGTTCGTCTGTGGTGCTGAACTGAAATTCTGGTCCTTGTGAGTCCTGGAACAAGAAGAAGTTCTTGTCTAGGAATTACCCCAACTATTTTCTGTGCTCAGGCTGAAATGTAAGTAAACAAACAACCAACAGGACAATAAATCAATGATAGATCTCGTTTATTTAAGTAGCATTCAGAAAATGAAGGGACCAAGTTAACAGGGTGTGTAATAAACCTTGTAATCCAGAACTTGTAAATACTTATACAGAGATCCCTGCTAGGCATATGCAATAAACTTTTGCTGCTGTTGTTGCTTCTTGCTCGTTCTAAGAGCAATGGGCTCCGCTGATGTCAGTTATGTTCCTTGGGAGCTGCCGATGCTCTATAAAGTCATCACCGCTGTGATACATTTGCAATAGATTTGCATTCTAAAAACCTCTTAGGAATGCTGATTAAATGCATACAGATGGCAATGCAAAATGATTGTCTAACATTTTACAGGATGTCACCTGCTTCTTCGACATTTTAGTTGCCTTCTTGATTGGACTCTTTGCTAATTTTTTTTTTTAAGAATCACATTTAATGATATGTGAAATAGTCTGATGGCAGTAAAACGGTTCTTTCTTCAAAGCGAGGGGGGGCAAACAAGTGGCAAGGGTTATGGAAGAGTTTTAACGGCTTAAAGCCAGCTAAGTCTGACAAACAAAAATTAGGTTTCGAATGGCACATTGTTGTTGTTGTTTTGCTGTCAAGTCACAGCTGACTTGTGGCAATCCCCCCCCCCTTGGGGTTTCAAGCCAAGTGACGTTCAGAGGTGGATTGTTGTTGCCTGCCTGTGCCCCACAACCCTGATATTCCTTGGAGGTCTCCCATCCAAATACTAGCCAGGCCTGACCCAGCTTAGCTTCCAAGATCTGACGAGAGCAGGCTAACCTGGGCTATCCAGGTCATGGTGAGAATGGCACAAACTTTAGGGGAATTCCAATCACTATGGCAGATATAAAAATCCAGAAAAGTAGAACAGGGTCATATTAATGGAATAGGACACTGAGGAAAGACAGAGACTTAACTGGAATCTACAGTGGAACTCAGGGATCAACTAAACATTCTATGTGTCTGAACTTGGGGTGAGGCCCCCCAACCTGACACAAAGTCAATGTAACATCTAGGGACTATATTTCCCTCCCGTACCATTTTCTTGAGCCAAAATGGCCACATGGAGGCCTGTTTGGGGGAAAACAACATCCTTGTGGCCATTTCAGCTTGGGAAATGAGTGAGGGGTGGGAAGCTGGAGCCTCTTCTCCTCCAGTACTATGCTCCTAATCAGAATCTGGCTCTCGGGACTTTGGAATGATAGTTCCTGGATGTCATGTGTACAAGTTGGGTTGGACTTGCATATGATGTTTAGTTGAGCCTCCAGACTTTTATTTAACAAAACTTGGCATTGTGCCAAGTCTCCTGAAAGAACTGGAACCCTAATGTGTTGGTGAAGGATTCCTTTATTTACTTCTATCCCACTTCTCTGACAGTTGTCTCTAATAAAGATAGATAGGCCCAGCCCTCACACTTACAGTCAATGAAAACAAGAAACACATGGGATGTGGAATGAAGGGAGACATCCGGAGAGTGAGATCAAGTTGTCATTATTTGTGTGTGTGTGTGTGTGTGTGTGTGTGTGGCTGATTTTCCCAATCTGATCTTGCTTTGCTGAAAGCGGTGAAACTATCCTATAGCCCTTATTCCTCTGGCCATTGGTGGAGACCAGAGTTCCTTTCCCTTCCCTTCTGTAGATTCCAGGCAGCTCTCAATGGGTGCTGCATTCCTTTATGCAGGAATGAGAAAAGAGAGCTCCCCATGTCTTCTTCTCAGGCCAAAGTTCGGGTGTTTTTTTCCTTTGACGTGGCATTCTTCCTGGGAGAATCTGCTCAGCTTCCAGCTCCCTGGAGTACAAAAGCTACTAACACTTACAGGCACTATTGTCTTCCAAAATTTGTCTAATGAGTATAGAAGAACCACCTTACAAGGTCAAACTGAAGGATTATCCTCTTATGTAAGTTTCGATGTGGACTTTCACAGGTGATACCAAAGGTCAATGTCCCTCTGTCTTTGTGTGACAGGTGGCTTGTTCGGGAGTTAAGGATTTGCCCTTTTAGCAGGGGCAGATCTACTATGAAACTAATGAAGCTCAAGCTTCAGGGCCCGTAATCCTTCAGGGGCCCTGAAGCAACTTAAAAAAAAATAATGAATGAATTCTTCAACAAAATTGATGGTGTTTTTAAGTGTTTGTTATTAAAATAAGGCTATTTTAGTGACAGAATCATAAGCCAATGGGCTGAAGTACTTAATATTGACCTTAGAATATGCTCTAATACCCATTTCATATGGCCTCAAAATGTCCCTGTAACTGACCAAATTTCAAAAATTTCTCTGGGGCTTGCAGCACCTGAACCCCCAGCTGTATGGTCTCGAGAGAAGGGCCCCCCAAAGCAATACAAGATGCAGGGTCCCAAAAGTATAGGTCCACCCCTGCTTTTTAGAGTTGACACATCACAACCCAGTGATATGCTTTATATGTCCTGATCCCCCCTTTTCCCCATGTATCAGAAGATGGTAACCACTCCATTCTTCACTAGATTAGCCCTCTGATATGTAGAGCAGAAATCCATGTATGTTCTGCACAGCAAGTAGGGGAGAGGATGGGGATCAGGGTTGGTAGAAGGAAGGAACAGACAGGCCAGATGAGGCAGTCACAGCTTCCCAACTGAGCATTAGATTTGGGATTCTGTGTACTGAAACCCATTAACTCTAGCCTCGTCTTTGTCTCTAACAGATGCTTTGGTTTCATATGCACTTCAGAAGAGCCCAGCTAGATTTAGCCAAAGGTCTGGCATTCTGTTGCCAACAATAATGAAGTGAACAGCCAGAAATGTGTGGAAGCCTACAAGCAGGGTATGAATACCTGAGCCATTCCTTTTTATTGAATCTCATCATCTGATATCCAGAAACATTTTCCCTTTGAACATGGAGGTTCCAGTTCCTATGCAAAAGCCATTGGCACAGTGTGTTGAATTTGTCCAATCTTTTTTAAAAATAGTCACAACCACACCTTGTGACCAGTGTTCCCTCTAAGCTGAGTTAGTGTGAGCCAGCTCACAGTTTTTTAGCCTCTGGCTCACGCATTTTTGTCTCAGCTCAGGAAGGACGGCTCCAGAACAAACTAATTTATGCAGCAGCCAAATCTCCTGCTCACAACTGTAATGCCAATAGCTCACAGGGCTCCATATCTTAGAGGGAACTTTGCTTGTGACTACGAAATTCCATAAGTCAAAGGTGCATGATACGAAGAAGCACTTGCTCATGTCAGGCTGGAATACACCCCTAATAATTTTATTGGGTGGCTCTGAGTGCTACTGTGATGAGAGAGAAACAAACTAACCTTATAATCTATTTTCATGTTCCCCTTTTATTCATCTCTTTTCCTGAGCTAGCGCTACTATAGTACAGTGGTTAGAGTATCAGACCATTATCTGCGAGACCCAGATTCAAATCCCTACTCTGCCATGAAACTTTGCTGGATGACCATCGACCACTCAGGTGACTCTACCTCACAGGGTTGTTGTGAGGATGGAGGGAAGAGCCATAAATGCCCTGAATTCCTTGGAGAAAAGGAAGGATATTAATAGATGCACAGGCCTGAAAATTTTTAGTTCCCCTCATACAGAAGATGCTTCAACCTTTGGGTCATTTTGTTACCCTTTTACTCAAAGCACAGTATCTTCCATTTGTTTTATTTTTCTTTCTTTCTTTTAAAACCAGGGAAAAAAGAACAAGTGGGAAAACACTTAAAATTCAGCAACTAAATAAGACTTTTAAAAGAAAGGGGAAAAAATCTATACATAAAGACAAGGCAGAAATACAACAGCGGTGGTGAATCTACACATCAATGTCTATAAATGGTTTCCAAACATCTAAAAATAAGTCCATAAGCAATTGCTGTCTATATGCGATGTGTTCAAAAGCAAATTATATCCCATGACTTTCATTCCCTGCTTCCGGCCATCAGTGTGATAGATGCCCAGAATATGCTCACAATTGATGGGCAAGCTGGCAAAACTAACGCCATTTTGTTATTATTGTACAGACTAAGCCAATTCAAGCTAAGCTAATTTCAGCAACTGCAGAATGTGCAGCTGTGCAAAACAGGATGTGGCAGACAGGGTAAGGGGGCAGGATGTTCCAGAACATGGTTGGTTAAGCAAAAGTTGTGCAGAATTCCACTGAGAAGTTCCATAGGTCATATCAAGGGCCAGTTTCGAGTCCAGTAGCATCTTAGAGACCAACAAGATTGTCAGGGTATAAACTTTCAAGGGTCAAAAATCTCTCCGTCATATAGAAGTCAGCCTTATCAAAACTTTTTAAATTCCTTGCCTGATTTAGTTTAAGTATGGCAGTGCTTAGGATCTGGGTAGGGTGGCTACCCTCCAGGTGGCACCTGAAGATCTCCTGCTATTGCAGTTGAGCTCCAGGCACCCAAGATCAGTTATCCCAGAGAAAATGGCTGCTTTGGCAGGTGGACGCTATGGCATTGTACCCCTGCAGAGGTCCCTCGCCTTCCCAAACCCTGCCCTCCCTAGGCCCCAACCCAAAACATCTCCAGGTAGTTCCCAATCCAGAGCTAGCAACGCCAGATCTGGGAGACCTGGGTTCAAATCCCAATTCAGCCACAAAGTTTATTGGGTGACCATAGGTCATTCATACACTCTCACAGACTTCGTAGGGTTGTTGTGAGGATGGGGAGACCCATTACTGCCCTGAGCTCCTTGGGGAAGGGGCATGATACAAACATACTTGGGATGGACCAGACATTTACATTATGGGGGAACCTCCCTGCTGGCCCCTGCCCTCAAGGGCCACGTGACCACAAGCAAGAAGAACCAAGATGTGTTCAGTGTCAGAGGAGCCAGGTGGAATGGATCCTTTGGCGCCAGTGACGATCAGTGTCAGCTTTCCAATTGCCCCATCCTGCACTTCTGCCAATTTGCAGGGGGGCAGGTGGGGAGAAGCCTTGGATGAGCTGATGCCTTTCATGGCTCGTGCCAAGCTAGGGCTTCCAGCTCTGGGTTCGGATATACCTGGAGGTCTGGGGGGTAGATCCTGGGGAGGCTAGGATTTGGGGAGGCGAGGGGCCTCAGCAGGGTACAATGCCACAAACTCCACCCTCAAAAGCAGCCACTTTCTCCAGGGGAACTCTTCTCAATCGTCTGGAGATCAGTTGCAATAGCAGAAGGCGTCCAGCAATGCTCCCTTTAAGCGGTGGACTCTTGTAGCAAAAGTTCTGCTTTGTGAGCTACTGCCATTAAAGTTGTGAGCAAGCGATATTAGTTTGCTCTGGAGCCATCTTTCCTGAGCGAAGACAAAAAAATGTGTGAGCCAGAGGCTAAAAAAACTGTGAGCCAGCTCACACTAACTCAGCTTAGAGGGAACACTGGTCTCCAGGTGCCCCCTGGAGGTTAGCAACCCATACTAAATAGAGTGTTTCCCTGTAGGTCCGGCCACTCAGCTTGGCTTGTTCCTGGTTTGTTTGAACTTTCCAGGCTGCTCTGTAGTACTAGACAGATAGCAAAATGTCCTCGTCTCCCCTTTTATATTTCCAGTGACACAATGACCCTATCCTAAACATCCACAATCCACAGCCCGTTGCTTGATTCTCTGGCATCTTAATTTATGGAAAAGAAGAGGAAGCTTTGAAACGACATTGACCTTTACAAGATCTTCCTCTATGCTTTTTTCCCCTCCAGGGATAACGTCCTCGTCCAGTTCAAATGAAAACCTAAAACAGGCCAGAGCACACACAGGGCAATTTAATTTAAACAGCATGGTAATCTCTCTTATAGTTTTCCCTTTACAGCATTAAACTTTGCAGTAACATGCATTATTTTCTAAAAGGCTCCAAGCTCTTTTTTTTGGGGGGGGGGGAGTTGCATTCAACTCCTAGGCATGGCCCGTAATACTCCCGAGAGTGTCGTTTAAGCAGAATGATGATAACACAACGAGGTGTAAAGAATAGTTTTGAAATCCATCTGTAATGGATCTTTATTTCACAATAGATTTTTTTCCTCACCGCTTGAAGAGAGACTCTGCCTTTGTCCCAGTTTCCTCCCAGCCCCGCCCCCCCTCTTTTGAGATTGCCAGAAGATGGCTGTCCGAAAGCTGGCATTCGCCATGAAAGAAATCTTTCTTTATCGAGAGATGGCGAGCCTTGTCAGTGATTAATGTGGTGCCGCTGTGTCGCCTCGCTGCAGTTTTGTATAGTGAGCTATAAAATCCAATACGGTATAAGAATCAATAAACTAACTATGTAGCGGTATACTTACCAGGCCGTGAGGCTTCAATCTGATTGCTAATTAATTGCCTGCCGGGTGATAGACCGATGCTTGCTAAAACGCATTCTACTCAACAGCTTAAAGATTTCAGAGGCTGCCCAGGAAGAATGAAAATGATAAAAGTAAGCATGTCAGCATAAAAAAACTTATCGCCAAGGTTTTTTTTTTTTGTAAGAAATGACCATCTAGTATAGTCAGCAGAACATAAGCTCTGCACTTACGAGTGATCTTGACACTTTATTGTAAGTGAGGTTTTCTCGTGTTCAGTTCAACGTAAGCATAAAGCAAATCTTTATGTCTCAAGAGGAGGTCATGTTTCTATTTACTTCCTTCTACTTCAGCTGTGGATGGAACAGAAGTGAGCTGCTGGGTTTATCCTAAATATAAGGGGGGATCTGAAGAACCATTAATGGTGCTCTGCTGGAAGTTGGGACCATTCATGGTGCTCTGCTGGCTGGTGGGGGTTTCCAACTTTCTCTCATGTTCTGCATCCCCCTGCTTCATCTCAAAAGCTGTTCCTGAGATTAGGTGTCCCCTGATGGACAATATGAACTGCAGCTCATGTGGAAAATGAGTGGAAATCACGACTACTTCTTTGTGGAAATGCCTTCTGATGGTGAAAGGACACCTTTGGATTCAGCCCAGTGATTTCAGATCTCACACTGAGATCTTTTTCCTGCCCAGCTGTTCGGTAAACACTTATGGTGACATATTATGCTTGTCATGGGAATGTTCCCCAAGCTATGGTGACTCTTGTTGACAACACCCTCTAATTATGAGGCTCCACCAGGTGCATAGCTACAGTGGGACATCTTGGGGCCCAGCCCGCTGACTTACTGCGAAGGCCCCCCCCCAACGTTCCATCCAGCCCAGGTGCTCCCTTGGGGGTGTGTACAGGGGTGCGTGGGGGTGCCCCCTGACATTTAAAGGCCCCCTGAATTGAAAAATCCTGGCTTTGGGCCTGGGCCCCACAACCCAACTTCACAAGGGTTCTCACAGTTTGCCTGAGAAATATGCCCATATAACCAAAGGACGGAAGAGCTTAAGTGAAACTATACAATAAGAAACATGTTATGAGGATGATTCTGACATGGTAAATCTGGGGCTGGCTGCCTCTCTTTCCTTCCCTGCTCTTTTTTCCTCAGGGGGATTACAAAAATTATGGTCCTAAATTTTTGGAACCTGGAAACAGTACCAGAAAACACCTTTGAACCAGTAACAACACTTGGGGGGAATTAGGAAATAAGGAAACAGTGGCTTACCCAAAATTGGGATCCAAAATTATTATGAAATTTTGGAAAGACCTACCCCTACTGCCCATTTTGCAGGGAGCAGGGCACAGGCTGGGAATGCCAAGAAGAAGAAGGAGGAGGAGGAGGAGGAAGAGGAAGAGGAAGAGGAGGAGGATATTGGATTTATACCCCACCCTTCACTTTGAGTCTCAGAGCAGCTTACAAACTCCTCCCCCTCCCCACAATAGACACCCTGTGAGGTAGGTGGGGCTGAAAGAGCTCTGACAGAAACTGCTTCTTTCAAGGACAGCTCTGACAGGACTATGGCTTGCCCAAGGTCATCCAGCAGCTGCAAGTGGATGAGTTGGGAATCAGACCCAGTTCTCCCAGATTAGAGTCCACTTTAAGCCCTACACCAAACTGGCTCTTTTGGTGACCCAATGCCCCCTACCCTCTGACAGCTTAGGCAATTGCCTAAGGGATGGGCTGGCTCTACTTGGAACCTCCCAACATTTTGCAATTGATCCTACCCTCATGACAGCCATTTTGTGGTAGTACCCATTACCATTCCTTAAAATTCCCAGAACAATATTGGATTCCTCAGTCATCCAGTGTCAACCAATGTTCCCTCTAAGCT
Organism: Gekko japonicus; assembly: GCF_001447785.1. NCBI lineage: Eukaryota > Metazoa > Chordata > Lepidosauria > Squamata > Gekkonidae > Gekko > Gekko japonicus. Next base: position 36,393 of record NW_015165835.1, on the reverse strand, counting down.
CAACAGTGTTGTGAGCAGAAATTCTACCTCATGCACAAAAAATCTAGTAGCATTACAGTTGTGAGTGAGTCTACATTTGACTGTTGTGCAAATTATTTTTAGAAGTTTATTTCATAACCTTGTAAAAATCTCAGAATGAATTCTTTAAAGATATTTTAAAAGAATTAATTCTGAGATTTTTACAAGGTTATAGAAATAATCTTCAAAACAAAAATTAGCATGATAGTCAAATGTATATTCGCTCACAACTTTAGTGCTACTAGGTGTTTTTTTCGCTCATGAGGTAGAATTTCTGCTCACAACACTGTATACTTTAAATATAAATCTAATTTAAGAATAATTTAAACATTATAAGAGAAAAAAGAATCAAGTTAGATTTCATTACACAAAATGTTGTCCTCTACAGGGGTAGACCAGGCCTCCAGAGAACAGGTCTACCTGCCCCTTTCCACTATATTGGGAGACCTGGCCTCTAGAGAACAAGTCTGCCCACCACTTTCCACTATATTGGTAGCACTGGGGGGGGGGGACTCTTGCAGTCTACTTTTTTTTTAAGTGAAATATGACAACCAGCATTACAGGTCAAGTATAACAGAGGTGGAACAATTACTGCCAGAATGCTGCCTAACCTAATATCAACCTGCCCAAACTACTTATTTATATCCCTCTTTTCCCTGTGACTCAAGGCAGCTTACAAATCATACTGAAAAGCATTAATAGGGATGTGCAAATATATGTGTGTGTGTATAATTTTTCCTGGCTCAAATATAGCCTATGGGGACCACTGCAGTCAATGGCCCAATAGACTATAATGGATAATCTATCCTGAGATATCTGGTGCTCCGAGGGACCAGTTTTTTGAGGTAAAGGTAAAGCTTCCCTTGCTCGAAGGCCAGTCAAATCCAACTCTAGGGTTGTGGTGCTCATCTCCGTTTCCAAGCTGAAGAGCCAGCGCTGTCCAAAGAAATTTCCATGGTCATGTGGCTGGCATGACTAAACACCAAGACGCACGGAACGCTGTTACCTTCCCACCAAAGTGGTACCTATTTATCTACTTGCAGTTTCTTGCTTTTGAACTGCTAGGTTGGCAGGAGCTGGAACCAGACATGGGAGCTCACTCCGTCATGCGGCACTCGGGTCTCGACCTTCTAGCCTGCAGTTCAGCATCTTAACCACTGACCCACCACAGCTCCCTTTTTTGAGGTAGAAACACCAAATTTGCAGCATAGTTGCTGGTGCCTCTCCTCAAAAAAACCCCCCAAAGTTTCAAAAAGATTAGACCGGGGGTCCAATTTTATGGGCCCCAGAAGGAGGTGCCCCATCCTCCATTATTTCCTATGGAAACTTGGTTGTGAGCTGAAGCAGAAATCCTCTGAGCTAGGCTCTGAAAGGTGGTGCATCAGAGCCCCATAGAGAGAATTGTGTTGTCAACTGTGGAGGGTAACATTTGCTTTTATGCAGGTGCCTTTTATATATATATAAAAGTACTTTACCACATCCCTTAGATAAAATGGCTTCCATTTACTTATACAGTAGAAAATAGGAGAGGGCTCTTCAAGTTGCATTGCAATTGGCTCCCGCAGTGTCTTGAAGTAAATGGATTTCTGATAAGACCAGTAATCAAGAATCAAGCTGGCTTCTACCAGCCTACTGTCTGCCTTTTGCCTGTATGGTCTCAGCCTATGTTTGATTTCTTAGCCACAGTAGCTGTGAGAGAATGTTAGGTGAATGGGATGGAACGCCGCAAATGGGCACTGTTCTCTCTATACCTGTAAGATTATCCATCGGCTACTGTACACCTGATCGATAATTGAATCAGACAGAGGTTGCCAGAGCTGGGCACATTTGCCGATTGGACTATAAGTTCTCCATATGCAAAACTATAAAAAGGGCTGACTAAATTTAGATGCACTTGGCTAACCTTTGCTTAGTTGTTAAAAAAACATTCAGTGAGTGAGCGTGACAGGAAAAATATTGTGTCCTTCATTATTTTTGTCTCAAAATGCATTTAAAAGGAAAGATAAGTGAGGGAGCAGATGGAGTCTTGGTGTGGCCAGCTCTGAGCTGGGAAATAACTGGAGATTTTGGGGAGGACCCTGGGGAAGGTGTGGTATGGGGAGGGGAGGGACTTCAGCGGGGTATAATTCCATAGATGCCAACTTCCAAAGCAGTCCTTTTCTCTGGGGAAACTGATCTCTGTCTGCTGGAGACCAGTTGTAATTCTGGGAGCTCTCCAGCCACCACCTGGAGGTTGGCAACCCTAGATGGAGTACTGTGGGTAGATTACTGGGTGGGGCCTAGAAACGTCAGGTTTGAACCTGTTGCAAGTGAAGTACTATGCAAGGTCTATTTGCACCAAGCACATAAGTAGAGGGGTTGATGGAACTAGTAAGGTAGACAGGTTGGACTCCTGTTGTCTCTTCTGCTTCTGTCTCTAATCAGAATGCAAATCTCAGGGATTTCTTTCCTTGCAGGTGCCTATTTTCCTGCCTTTGAGTGCTTGCTCCCTCTTTGACATCCACAAGAGCAACATGTCTCTCTTCCAGTGACCTGCCTGAAAGCCACAAGGAAGGCTGCCTAGTTACCTTAAGGAGTCATTGGAGCTCTGGGAAAGAAGATGCCTCTGCTGCAGATGACAAAGACAAAGAGGGCCCAGAGGCAGGGCCTGACAGGGGCTTTTACCTCTTAGGGTGTCTTCAGGGAAAGGAGAGCGGGAGACCGTTAGAAGGCATCCTCCTCCCACCGACGTGCCGATGCCTTCCCTGTCCCCGAGGCTGGGAGGGTTTGTTGGCCCAGGCTGGCACGGCCTCAAACCCCCTCCCCCCCTGTGGAAGCCAGGTGGGTGAAGTTCCGCATCCTCAGGGCACACAAGAGAAGTGGCCCTTTTGGCAATGGACTTCGGCCCATCCTGGTGCCCCCCCTTCCCTGGTTGTGAGCCCAAAAGACCCTATTTACCACCACCCCCGGCCAAGCAACTGGGAACGATGTCTCCTCTAGCGATGTGCCCAAAAGCCACAAGGGAGGCTGCCTACTTACCTCAGGGAACCATTGGGGCTCTGGGAGGGGCCGGGACAGGCAGTGGTGTGGAGTGGCCATAGGCACCGGCTTCAGTGGGAAGCGGCAGGGACAGAGTCAGCGGGAAGCGAAAGAGCCGGAGTCTGAGGTAAATTTCTCTTCTGAGGTGAATTTTGGCATGTGCTGCTTCTGTGGGTGGGATTCAGGCAATGCAGCCAGTGCCTAGGGACACCAAAACACAATTATATATAAGGAGAGATTATTTAAGAATACAAACAATGGAAGTAGAAAATTGGCAATTTTGGTTCATTAAAATAATATCAAATGTTTACAGTAATAACATCCAGCACTAGAAGTCCACATCAGGAACTAATTACTCAATTTTTTCGATTTTTTACTCACTCAGGAGAAGGCACAAGAGATAAGATAGATGAGGGCATACAATTGGCTATAACTACGTATAGCCATGTATTGAAACAAATCCAACAGTGTTCTGTTTCTGAGGATAAGAATCTAAGTATTCAGGCAGAGTGATCCAGAGTAATCCATCGAAGGAAGCAAAAGCACATGACCAATGCCCAGAATGAGAGTTCCAGAGCTGCATACTCATAACACGCTATAGTTAAACACATTTCAGGGCTAGATTCTATCCCTTGTTAAAGAGCTTGGTCTGGAACCAAAAGGTTTCTTTTCTTTCTAGGCTTGGGAAAATGAAAGAGAGCAAAGAGGGTGCCCTAGTGTAACACATGACCAACTGGATGGGAAGACTGTGCCATTCAAAAGCATGAGGAAGTTTTGAAATAATGCAGGAGGCAGTTTTTGCCTAATGTATAGCTTTGGTAGGCAAGTCTAACTAGGCCAAGGTGAGAAAAAAATAGAGGAAATATTCAGAAAATGTTAGGAATTAATTAGCATTGTCTCCTGGGGACTGGCAAATTCAGCTCATGAATAACTATGTTATCTTGTCAACTCACTGTGAGGCAAAAATCAATTCAAAATGGTCAACAGAGATCTGAAGTATTCACACTCAGGGTTTTGATAACTATATACACAGCACATTACCACCACTTTTCTCCTTTTGATGATATACAAGAAAGTAATTCAGATTTTAATTCATATTTTATCTTACAGTGGAGGGCAGCCCAGTCCGGTCAATCTTATAAAGTCAAAGATACTGGAGATCTGACTCTGATTGTTGTCTTTGGCTAATTTCATCAGTAATTTGTTGGTTCTCTATATTTGAGAAAGTGTTTCTTGTTGGTAAGTGAAAGTAAGCCATTCTTCTTGTTGTTCTTTCACCACTGACCACTCTTCTGGCTGATCTCTCTGTTAGGCTTACCTCTCCATCTGATGTAGTAGGGATAGATTTTAATTCTGTCTACCCTTTTTTCATTTTTATAGAATGACTTATGTCTCAATCTTGAGGGTCTTGGCAATTTGGTAAGAACTCTACTAGCCACAACCAGTAGGCGTTCTGTCATTAGTGTTTTGTAATAGTGGGCGAACAGCCAGCCTCATCAACAGAAGCCCAAGTGACTGTAATTCCAAACAGTGAAATGAATTCACACATTTTTAACAACGTCTGTGGAATGGTTGGTTGGGAGAAAGTGAGAAGCAGTCTCACCCCTTATCACAAGTTCACAAGCTTTTCAACTTTAACGAGATCAGCAAGGTGAGGCTCTATTTCCAAAACCTGACTAATGAAATATTTAATATTATGCCTATTTTGCCATCAGTATAGATTCAGGTCATTTTCTGAAACATAAGATTGCTACCTGGTTGCTTTACAAACTGACATGCCATTCAACAAGCAAATTTTTCCCAAGTTTCCCTTCATCTGTAGATTTAGTAGACTACAGTTTCTGGGATAAAGGAACTCCATTCTTCTGTTTATTTAGCGCCTTGTCCAGTAGACCATTTGAGGGGGCAGAATTAAAATCTCCTGCATAGAATCTCTGAAGCTAAGACTAAGTTGTTCAAGTTAAGTAGAAATATGATTCAGTTGTTGAATGATTTCAATAACTGCTTGTGAAGTCAGTAAACAGTGGTCTCCAACAAACTTCAATAAGGAATTGTTTAAATAATCTAAATCCAGTTTGCATTCCTCAGTATTGCCTAACTGGGCTGGATCCTTCTCTTCAATTAATTTTGGAGAGTTGTAAGTATCCTGGAAGTGATTACTTAATGAAAACTGAGATGATGAATCTTGTTCTTTTTCTAAAGCTACATATCTATTTGGGGAATAGAAGGTAGATAAACCACATACATTGTCCTTTGGAGAGAGAGAGTCATCCGTTTTAAGTTGTTTACATTCTTGGCCCTCGAAGACTGGACTGAGTTCATCCTCCTGTGTTTTCCCCCAAGTTCTTGTAAGAACTCATAACTTACAACTTGTCTTCTTGAGCTTGTTATCTAGAACAAGGCAAAAGAATCACCATCCAGCACTTCAAGGCCATTTACAGAACAGGGAGCAGAAAGCCTGGAGTCTGACGCCAGCACAGCTATTTCCACGAATTGTCCTCACAGTTCTCTGGGCTTAACAATGAGAGCAGGGCTTCAAATCAAAACATCCACCCATATAAGATTAGAATTCACCTCCAAGCATCAACAAAACATGCCTGAAAGCACATTCAAGAATTCTATAATAATCACTCAAGATGAAGGGTCGAGTACTTGACAGTCTAAAACAAATAAAAACATGGAGCTCTACGAGCGAACTTCCAGCAGGCAGACACCATCTTTTTTTTTCCCTTGGGAGAATATTTTTTTTAAATGCAGCCTCATATAATTATTTAAAGTTCTTACCAGAAGTTGCAAGTGGTAGCTCTAGGAATTGGTGGGAATTCTATGGTAAAATCATAGAGTTTCCAGAGTTTAGGGTTCTGCAGTTCCAGCAGGCCTTGTATGCTGGTGTCTCTGCCTTCAACAGTTCCACCTGCTTCCCCTCAGATGACAATGGGTATAAAAACCCTCTATAGCTACATCCACCTGCAGTGTACCTCATATCGAGTGTTGTCATTCCACACAAGCTAGGGTTTTAAACTACAATGGGGGGGCTAGGGATGTGCATTTTTCCCTCGGTATTTCTCAGTTTGGGTCTATTGGACTCCCAAAATTTCAAGATTCCTGAAAAAAACTGGATCCCAATACCAGTAAAGTATTCGGATCCAGAAGGGTTTTGTTTTGTTTTTGTTTTTTTTTAATCCTGGTTTTTTCCAGGTCCAATAGACCCGAAACAAAACAAAAACAAAAAATACAGAGAGAGAAAAAGCAGTGGCAAAGCCACAGAAGTCAACCGAGAGGCAGCTCAGCTGGGGCTCTTTTGGGTGTGTCCTTTAAACTGGACTGCCCAAAAGAGCTCACAAAGCAGCTGAGGCTGTGAGGACTTCACCCTGAAGGATCAGCTGCTTTCCGGGCTCCACTGGGCAGTCCTGTTTAAACCTGCAAAGCAGCTGAGCCCGCAAAGCAGCTGATCCTGCAGGGTGAACTCTCCCTGCAGGCTCAGCTGGGGGTCTCTTTGGCAGTTTGGTCAAACAGCCCAAAAGAGCCCCAGCTGAATGGGTGGGGAGAGCGTCCCCAGGGCTGTTTTGCGGGCTGTCTTCTAAAGTCCCTTTAAACACCCTCTATTTAAAGGGACTGTGGAAGAAAACCCAAAAACAGCTGAGTGGTGTTAGCAGACTGCTCCAGCCCCTCAGTTGTTGTTCCAGGTTTGCTTGAAATTCCTGAATACATCTGGGATGCGGGGGAGGGTTCTGGTTCTCCTGGAAAATCCCAAATACATTTGGGATGCTAAAATGTACCCAAAATACTGATAAGGTATTTCTCGGGTATATTTTCCTTTCAGGTAGACAGGAATGCACATCCCTAGGGGGAACTACACCAACTTTGATTCACCTAAGTACCTTCATTTGTACATCATGGGGAGCTGGACTTTGCTTCAAACCAGGAGACTTTAATCATGCTCTGTGTAAGAAGGATGGGAATAAGAAGAAATCTATCTGCGGATATGGGTACAGGTCATGTCAGGGGAGATAGTTGTGATATCTCTATGCAGGCTTGATGTCTGAGCTGTCTGCCCTGTTGACGGACCTGGCAGTCCTACTATGCAGTGTGACATCACCAGGCCCCACCCATGTATCTCAGAGTTTTGGGATGCTGGGGAGCTGATGGTCCTGAGAGGGGACCACTGTGACTAATACAAAAATTAAAATTATGTAGTAAAAGCTGAATGAGAAGCTCTTAACATCATCATCCTTTGTACTTCAGGGAAGAGTTGAAACTCCCAGTTTCATGGTCTTCTCCAGTAAATGCTACCTTTTCATTTGGTGGCCAAAGTATTTGAGCTTCAGCTTCAGTATCTGGCCTTCCAGGGAACAGTCAGTGTTGATTTCTTTTAGGATTGACTGATTTGATCTCCTTGCAGTCCAAGGGACTTTCAAGAGTCATCCCCAGCACCATAGTTCAAAAGAATCTATTATTCAGTGCTCAGCTTTCCTTATAGTCCAACTCTCACAGCCATACATGACTACTGGGAATATTATCGCTTTGACAATGTGGACTTTTGTTGGCAGGGTGATGTCTCTACTTTTTATTATGCTGTCTAGGTCTGTCATAGCTTTCCTCCCAAGGAGCAGGCATCTTTTAATTTCATGGCTGCAGTCACCATTTGCAGTGATCTTGGATCCCAGAAATGTCAAGTCTGTCACTGCTTCCACAACGTCCAATTCTATTTGCCAAGGAGTGATGAGGCCAGATGCCATGATCTTAGTTTTTCAATTTTGTTTATGTTGAGTTTCAAGCCAACTTTTGCGCTCTCCTCTCTCACTCTGAGCAAGAGGCTCTTTAGGTCCTCTTCACTTTCTGCCATTAGAGTGGTATTGTCTGCATATCTGAGGTTGTTGATGTTTTTCCTGGCAATCTTAATTCCGATTTGTGATTTATCCAGGCTTGCATTTCACATGATGTACTCTGCATATACATTAAATAAGCAGGGTGACAATATATATCCTTGTCGTACTCCTTTTCCTATGCTAAACCAATCAGTTCTTCCATATCCAGTTCTAACTGTTGCTTCTTGACCCTTATGCAGGTTTCTCGGGAGACATGTGAGGTGGTCTGGTACTCGAATCTCTTTAAGGACTTGCCACATTTTGTTGTGATCCACACAATCAAAGGCTTTAGTGTAGTTGATGAAGCAGAATTAGATTTTTTTTCTGGTACTCCCTTGCTTTTTCCATAATCCAGCGAATGTTGGCAATTTGATCTCTCATTCCTCTACCTCTTCAAAACCCAGCTTGTACTTCTGGCAGTTCTGTATCCATGTACTGTTGAAGCCTAGCTTGTAGGATCTTGAGCATGACCTTGCTAGCATGTGGAATGAGTGCAATTGTGCAAAAGTTTGAACATTCCTTGGCATTGCCCTTCTTTGGGATTGGAATGTAAACTGACCTTTTCCAATCCTGTGGCCATTGTTGTGTTTTCCAAATTTGCTGGCCTATTGAGTGCAGCACTTTAACAGCATCATCTTTTAAGACTTTGAATAGCTCAGCTGGGATACCATCACCTCCGCTATCTTTGTTGTTAATAATTCTTTCTAAGGCCCATTTGACTTCACACTCCAGGATGTCTGGGTCGAGGTCAGTGATCACATCATCATGGTTGTCAAGGTCATTGAGATCCTTCTTGTATAGTTCTTCTGTGTATTTTGCCATCTCTTCCTAATCTCTTCTGCTTCTGTTAGGTCCCTACTGTGTTTGTCCTTTATCATGGCCAGCTTTGCATGGATCGTTCCCTTGAATTCTCCGATTTTCTTGAAGACATCTCTAGTCCTTCCCATTCTATTCCTTTTCCTCTATTACTTTGCATTGTTCATTCAGGAAGGCCTCCTGTTCTCTGGAAATCTGCATTTCGCTGGGTAAATCTTTCCTTTTCACCTTCACCTTTTGCTTTCCTTCTTTCCTCTACTATTTTTAAAGCCTCATCAGACAGCCACTTTGCTTTCTTGCATTTCTTTTTTCTTTGGGATGGTGGTGATTGCTGCCTCCTGTACAATGTCACGAACCTCTGTCCAT
>NW_015165835.1:17663-26599 GCF_001447785.1 Gekko japonicus | reverse complement strand
TGTTGTTCAGAAATTGCCAGATGTATAATGAATCACTTTCCGTCATGGTCTACAGCTGTAAAATCTGAAGGCTCTGCACTCATTTTTGCTAATGAACCATTGTCTATGGGAAAGCGTTGAACCAACCTCAGGGCAAATTCTAGCTCTCAAACAGCTGGAGTGGGAAGTGGAGGTTCAGGGATCAAGCTAAAATGTTCGGCGTAATTAGTGGTGTTTTCCAACTGGAAATGTTTAGCAACACGTTTCCTTTTGTACTCTATCAATCATTACCAGTTGTTATCTAGGGGGTGGATAAACTAATCTCCTTCATGAGTTTATATATAAATGAGTACTCCATAATTGTCTTCTCCTTGCTTCTGTGGAGGAAGGGCTAGGGGAAAAAATGTACTAGGCAGAAAGACAGACAAAGGTCCTTCCTGCACTTGGATCTCGTCTCTGGTTTTATCAGAGTTCAACTCGCAACACAATACCTTGCATTTATCCCTGGTTATAACAGCAGCCGTTTATCCCGAGACAAGTGTGCAGTGAAACTGGGTGTCATGACCAGTGTTCCCTCTAAGCTGAGTTAGTGTGAGCTAACTCCCAGTTTTTTAGCCTCCGGCTCACACATTTCTGTCTTTGCTCAGGAAGGCAGGCTCCAGAGCAAACTAACTTACGCAGTAACCAAATCGCTCGCTCACCACTTTAATGCCAGTCGCTCACAAAGTAGAATTTTTGCTCACAAGACTCCACAGCTTAGAGGGAACATTGGTCATGACCCCGCCCTTCTGTCTCTGTGCTACCTCCCACTCTCAGGGCTGCCTCAGAGACTCCAGGCTATATTTCTTTAAACCAGGGTCGTTCCAACCAGCACAGTAGTGAAAAAGGAAAAAATAACAGCTTGTGGTTCTTAAGCTCTAACTGGTACTGAAGGCGTGGTGCATGGGTCAGTGACTCAATCCGAATTATAAAAATGACTTAAGTTTATTATAAAGGCAATAAAAGGATAAAACAGACCTGTAGGGGGAAAGGGAGTGTACAGAGGACAAAACAAGCAAAAAACCTCACTCACTATCTAAGTTATTTGACCTGAGCAGATAGCTCTAAGCAGCAGTAATTCACGGAGCTGAGCTGGTGCCAAGGAATTAGCCCTCCCTCCTTACGGCCTAACAGTCCTAAGCCAAGGTCGCCATTCGTCTTATCCGATGTTCTGCCTGGAAGGGTGCTTGGAATCCTCCTGCGAATATCCTGGCTTCTCACTCCAGCATGGTCTTGAGCAGATGCAGCGTTGTTACCTTGCGGCTCGCTCTGGCAACAGACTTGTGGCAACAAGCCACGAGTAGCCTTCCCTTCTGCTGTGCCTAGCTTCCAGCTAGTTATTCAGCTGTCAAACTAATTGCCAGACCAATCAGTGGTCAGCACATGTCAATCTAGATCGTAGGTTGTCAAGATTTCTCTTAGTCATGCTAAGCTTTTGACAGCAGTAGAAACTCGCGCTGTAGTGTTAGAAGACTGCAAATATACACTGCAAAAACCTTTTATAAGTTAATGTGTTCCATTTGTTCCATCTTATAAAGTGCATTGTGTGTTATTTATAATATTCTAAAATAGGTATATATTCATTACATGTAATATCAACATTAATAATCAGTTTATACAATTCTAATAACTACCAGTCAATTTACATCCTTTTTACACTATCAACCCCAATGGGAGTTTCTAGAATTATACACCCACTTGTCCTTGCTTAACCGACTAGGTTCAATGTATTACTAGCATTTTAGATTAACATTGAGATAAGCTGATGTATTGATCTCCCACTCATGGATTTTAGTTATTAGTGAATTTCTTTTCTTTCTCCTTAGATGTAGTTTCCCTTCCCATATTTTCAGTTATAGTTTGTAGTTTTGTGAAAAAACCAATAAAAAATTCCCCTTAGGGGGATTTTTAGAAAATGAGTTGGACCATCAATTCATGTAGAACAATTTAGGTAGTGCTACATTATGATTTATTCCTGTGCCCTTCATTCTTTCTCAACTAAATATTTTTATGCAAATTTCACATTTGGAAAATTTCAAAGTTAAAATCCAAATTGATCAATTGAGAACATTCTCAGCTTAGACTGTTACTCATTTAAAAAAATAGAGGAACAATTCAGCAAAATTTAAGGCTGTGTTGAAACATCCATTGAAATCAGTGGGACATAGCAAGTTTAATTTTGTCTGGAATAAATCAGAAATTTCAATCCTTAAAGTCCTATTTTTTGTTTGAAATTTCAAGCAAAAACATGAGCTACCAATTCACTGCTCTAACAATCTTATCCCCCCCCCCAGTCAACAATAATAATCTTTGTAACATTTTAAAATTCATAGCAGAAAATGAAATCCCATTTATGGGCAAGCAGTTTTAAGCTGGAAAAAAATGTGAATTCCTCCCCCACTTCCCTAGTAGCAAAAATGCTAAGAATTCCTAAATGCTAAGAAACATATGTGATAGAAGTTTGCGTAGGTCAAAGTCCACTTTATTCATGCAAAACCAACACTGGCTCATCAATTATTTTTCTTAATAAATATCTGGAACACTTCACATTTCTAGCCTATCAGTGTTCAAAGTGTTTCTTATATACATTTCTTGTTCTTATTCTTACAACTGTAAGGCGGGTTAATCTCCTTGGACTGCAGTTGTGGGACTGAATTGAACTTTATTTATAGAAGCCAATTTTGAAATGGTTGCAAACATGTAAACTGCAGTCGCCAGCTTAGATTCATGGTAACTCTCCACGAATGGGAGGGATTTCTGCCAATGGGAAAAAAAATTCCTGGCTTCCACTCTCCCACAGCAGTGCAAAATGATCCCCCCCAAGTCTTGTCAGGAAGGGTCAAGAGCCACTCAGGAACAGCATGAGGAGAAAAGTTATGGGGTATGCCAAATAAAGGTTCTCTGTTCTGTTCTGAAAAGTTATGGTCTATTGCAGAAGGGAAGAATAGATAATAATTAATCCCAACTTCTGTGGCTTGGTGGTAGAGTAGCTGCTTGGCATGCAGAAGGTCCCATATTCAATCCCTGTATCTCCAAAAGGGATCAGGTAGTAAATCATGTAAAAATCCTCCATCTGAAACCCTGGAGAACTGTTGACAGTCTGAGTAGACAGTACTGACTGTCATGGACCATAGGGTTGCCAGCTCTGAAACATCTGGATATCTTGGAAGTGGAAGGGTGGGGTTTGGGGAGGAGAGGCGCCTCAGCAGGGTACAATGTTTATCTTTCTATTCCTCCAAAGCAGCCCATCCTCCAAAGCAGCCATTTTCTCCAGGGCAACTGATCTTGCTTGTCTGGAGATTAATTGAGATTGGGATGGGCAACCTTAGGTCTGATTCAGTAGAAGGCAATTTATGTGTGTTCCATTAGCAGAAATTTCCATAGGATCTGAGATCATATGGGGATAATCACCCAGTTTCATGTGAATAGGACTTCTCTGTGAGAACCTCCCCTAGGTAATCCCAGTGCCACCACAGCATCATGTTCCCATAGTATGTGAGCTTCTGTATGTACAAAGCAAGAAGAAGAGTTGGTTTCTATACTCCACATGTAACCCCAGTGCCACCACGGCATCATGTTCTGTATGTTCTGTATGTACAAAGCAAGAAAAAGAGTTGGTTTCTATACTCCACTTTTTACTACTCGAAGGAGTCTCAGAGTGGCTTACAATCGTCTTCCCTTCCTCTCCTCACAACAGACAACCTGTGAGGTAGGTGGGTCTGAGTTATCTCTGAGAGAACTGTGACTGACCCAAGGTCACCCAGCTGGCTTTGTGGGGAATCGAACCCAGTTCTCCAGATTAGAGTACGCTACTCTTAACCACTATGACACGTATGCCCTTTACAGAATATTTAGTTTCTCTCCAAGGGATGCAGCCCCCAGGTGAGACCTGGGGATCCCCCGGAATTACAGCTCATCTCCAGACTACAGAGATCAGTTTCCCTGGAGAAAATGGATGCCTCAGAGGGTGGACTCCACATCACTGTGCCCCACTGACGCCCCTGTCCTCCCAAGGCTCCTTCCTCAAATCTCCAGGGGATTCTCAACCAGGAGCTGGCAACCCATTCATACCCAGCCTGTGGCCAGGGAAGACCTGACAAACCTGGCTTCAGGCAAGCTACCTATCATGAACTGAAGTGCACTGTCATTTGTGGGAACTGAGTTTTGACTACGCTGTTTCATATCAGTCAGGAGACGTCCGTTTGCTCGCCACCTGCCCACCCCCATCCCTCCACAAACGGATCAGGAAGAAGGAAGTAATCACCTTCCATTTCTAGGAGTCCTCTCCAGGATAGCTACATTGAAAATTCTCCAAAAGGAGGGGGGGGGAATACACAAAGGCATGCTGGTTCATTATTTACTTTGGCTCTAATTAATCCCTTGAACAGGTAAACAGCCGAGGAGCTGAAACAATTTAAGCAGTTGCCAGTTCAGGATAAATAAATCCTCGTTGGGAGCATTGGACGTATATCTAAACTTCATCCTCTGCGGCCTGTAATAAGTTCTTAAAATGTATTGCTTTTATCCAAACAAATTTCTAATGTTGATGTGCTTAATTTGTTTCCTTAGTGTTTTCCACCCTGGACCTTTTTCCCCTTAGAAGTAATGGCATCTAGTCCCTAAAACTCTTAGACATGTCCAGATAGTTACTCCTAGCTATTTCCAGCGAGGCTATATATTGTTTTTCAAATTGCAATTTCTGCTATCATTTAGTTCTCTGCGAGGAGCAGAAGGTCTGGGAATTGATTCGGCTCCTCTGCAGCTTCAGAGTAATAAACATTTGGAAAGCATTTCCATTTGTTTTAAAAGGACATTTTGGGGGGGCTGTAACTTTCTTTAAAGTAATAGAAAGATAAACAAAGAACCATTTGCTCTGCTCCTTTGCCTTTCTTTTCTTTCTTTTGCTCCCTTTTATTTTTGCAGACAGGGATCGTTGTTTATAACAAATTTTTAATTACCCCCCCCCCATTTTTCTTTGTTTGGTCTTAAGGATCAGAAAAGCTAACGTGTATAAAACGGCTCAGCCTGTCTTTGGGAATATATTTGTGAACTTTTAAACAACAAAAGACTTTGACAATGAAACTGTTCTATTGTGGATCCTAGGATACTTTCCCCGAAGATGGAATCAGTTTTTGGCTTATTTTGATGCATGCATATTGTAAGCCTTTTCATATAATGCCAGCTTATCTTCACTAATCGTGTGGCTGAATATAGTCCAATGCAGCAAGGGATGTGTGCTGAGACACTGATCCCATTAAATTAAACTTTTGAAGGAAATGGAGTGCCAACAAGTTGGGTTTTTTTTGTTTTTTTTTAAATGTGTGCTTAGTTGTGGGTGATAAGAGCTGGATCACATTATTCCCCACATTCCTAGCCATGTAGTTGCTCTAGCAACAGGGGTCCCCAACCTTTTGATCCTTTGGGCACTCACCTACTTTCTATAAAATACTTGGCAGGCACCAAGGGACCATGATGAATATCCCAGCTCTGGCACAGTCATCCCAATATGAAAAGTGCCAGTGTGATTCCCTGTGCCCAGTTGTTCTTGAGGTTTAGGAATAAAAATTCAAAGAATAAAAAAAAAAGGGGGGGGGGGGGAAGGAGCATGGGGTCAGTCACCAACAGTTGATTAATAAGGTGCTGAGCCCTTGCAGATGAGTTGTAGCTCTGTGTCTCCATTTGGCCTTAGATACAGACTTTCAGGTCTTGAAGAAACTCGCTGCCAACAACACTCTCTTGGCAGAGATTTGTTTATTGAGAAGAGGAGGAGGAAGAGGAGAAGAAGAAGAAGAGGAGGAGGAGGAGGAGATTGGATTTATACCCCGCCCTTCACTACCCAAGGTAGTCTCAGAGCGGCTTACAATCTCCTTTCCCTTCCCTCCCCACAAACAGACACCCTGTGAGGTAGGTGGGGCTGAGAGAGCTCTGACAGAAACTGCTCTTTTTCAAGGACAGCTGTGCCAGGACTATGGCTTGCCCAAGGTCATCCAGCAGGTACAAGTGGAGGAATGAGACTCAAACCTGGTCCTCCCAGATTAAAGTCCATGCACTTAACCACTACACCAAACTGGTTCTCAAAGAGGTTTCAAGCATAGATGGATATATATCAGAACTGGCTCCCCTTGGCGCCAGTTCTCATATACATCATTCAAACAGCCCCTCCCCCATGACCAGTCCAATTGCACCCATACATCCAGCTCGCCAAAATCTACATTGCTTCACTACCCCTCCCCAGCACCTGCAAGCCCACGGTTACATTATCTAGCAGTGTCTGGTACTCAAGGACAAGCACACATACTTCCCACAATGAGAAGGTCCCTGCGTGGATGCAGTTACAAGCCAGCGCAACTCTCATCAAAGCAGCTCCACACATGCCCCCACACACTCCCCTCCCCAGTTCCCAGCTAGAATGAAACAGAGCAGTGAGCCACAGATACCAAAGCCAGACAGCTAACCGACACATGGCAAACAAGGGCCGAGTTTGACACAGACTTCTTTATGTCTCTGGACCTGGTAACCAATGCTCCCTCTAATCTTTGGAGTCTTGTGAGCAAAACTTCTACTTTGTGAGCTACTGGCATTAAAGTTGTGAGCGAGTGATTTGGTTACTACATAAATTAGTTTGCTCTTTAGCCATCCTTCCTGAGCTAAGACAAAAATGTGTGAGCCTGAGGCTAAAAAACTGTGAGATAGTTCACACTAACTCAGCTTAGAGGGAACACTGCTGGTAACCTAAAGAGATGCCTGACATTGTGATAACAGACACCACTACCAGGAGGCAGAGGAAGAGGTGGACAGACAGAGTTGGAACCAAAGCAGGGAAAAGGAGTTTAGTGGGATGGAGAGGAAGTGGAGACAGAAAAGGGGAGTGGGAATTGGAGGGAATGACTTCCCATCCCCCCAAGAGTTGTCCAGAGCCCCTTTGTTACTAATTCATCACATAAATAATGGCATCAGTGAACATAGATAATAGTTTGCAGAGTATCATAAGCAAAAGACAGGGCTGTTCCCTTGGTAGCTTCCAGTCCACTCTGTAGAAGTGAGTGAAGACCAGAATTTCTAGTAGTTCTTCATCTTTAACTATCCAATAAGCAACCTTCACAGAGCCTCCTACTATCCTGTGCTTCGGCTGAGCTTTATCTGGCTTTCATGCAATCTTCTGCTCTTATACTTGGGGTTTTCCCCCCCTTAAAGTTAGCAGAAAATGGCAAACATTTGCAAAATGTTTATTTCTTCTCTTTCAATGTTGCCATATTTTAACATATAAAGTGTATTATAAATATAAACAGTCTGCAATCACCCCCTCCTAGGAATACAATTCTGTTTATGTGCATGGAGAATAGATTACAGGGAACAGGTTGTTGGGAGAGAGGCTGATTTAATTTCCATCAGTGGCGCAGGCCCCCCCTCCCCCGTTATGGCATACAAGCCAGAGATGCAGAGAGAAAAAATGGATAAGTATTTACAACCAATAGCCAGCCACAGTTTCATTGAATTCATGAGAAGGCTGCTAAAGAAACACTTTGATTTTCACTGGGCTTACTGTATAAGGATGTCCACTGGCATGGCATCTTTGCCTTTTCCATGGATCGATCCTGTCCTCTCTTTTCCCCATTCATATTGTCATGAGCTATGATCAGGGAGGTTACAGCACTAATGTGAGACAATCCTTGCAGCTGATCTTATGAAAACAGCCTGAAACAAACAAGGCAGGCTAGTTGGAGAGGGTTGGCAAAGAGCAGTTTTTCTCCCTCTCTCCAAATTCTAGAACTCGGGGGCATCCAATGAAACCGATGGGCCGTAGATTCAGGACAGACAAAGTGAAATACTTATTTACAGAGAGGGTGTTTAAGATGTGGAATTCGCCGCTGGAGGATGTAGTGATGGCCACAGGAACAGACAACTTTAAAAGGTTGGAAACATTTGTGGAGGATAGGTCTATCAGTGGCTATTAGTCATGGTGACTGAGGTGAACCTCCATGTGCAGAGTTGCTAAAACTCTGAATCCCAGATCCAGGAGGCAGCAACTGGGAAGATCTTGGCCTCTATGCTCTGTTGTTGGCCCTCCAGAAGAACTGATTGGCCACTGTGAGAACATAAGAACATAAGAGATACCAATGTTGGATCAGGCCAAAGGCCCATCCAGTCCAACACTCTGTATCACACAGTGGCCAGAAATTCAAATGCCATCAGGAGGTCCACCAGTGGGGCCAGGACATTAGAAGCCCTCCCACTGTTGACCCCCCCCAAGCACCAAGATGACAGAGCATCACTTGCCCCAGAGTCCCTATCTATACCTTGTGGCTAATAGCCACTGATGGACCTCTGCTCCATATGCTTATCTAATTCCCTTTTGAAGCCGTCCATGCTTGTAGCCACCACCACTTCCTGTGGCAGTGAATTCCAAGTGTTAATCACTCTTTGGGTGAAGAAGGACGTCCTTGGCTAATAGCCACTGATGGACCTCTGTTCCATATGCTTATCTAATTCCCCTTTGAAGCCGTCCATACTTGTAGCCGCCACCACTTCCTGTGGCAGTGAATTCCAAGTATTAATCACTCTTTGGGTGAAGAAGTACTTCCTCTTATCCGTTCTAACCCGACCGCTCAGCAATTTCATGGAGTGTCCACAAGTTCTTGTATTGTGAGAAAGGGAGAAAAGTACCTCTTTCTCTACCTGCTCTTTCCCATGCGTAATCTTATAAACCTCAATCATGTCACCCCTCAGTCATCGTTTCTCCAAGTTAAAGAGCCCTAAGCGCCTTAACCTTTCCTCATAGGGAAAGTGTTCCAACCCCTTTATCATTCGAGTTGCCCTTTTGTGCACTTTTTCCAAAGCTATAATATCCTTTTTAAGGTGTGTGTAATGTATTCAGCCTGACATGCCCGGACTTGCCCGAGCTGGCCAGGCACAATTCC
>NW_015165835.1:15144-15262 GCF_001447785.1 Gekko japonicus | reverse complement strand
CACAGCATTTTGTTTTAGGGCTGGGACACTGTCCACTGTCAAATGACTGCCCTATTGGATGTTGTTCTAAGGACTGCATCAGATTGTTAAATAGGTAGGGAAAATGGATTGAACAGCA
>NW_015165835.1:0-15009 GCF_001447785.1 Gekko japonicus | reverse complement strand
CACCTCCGGAGCCAGACCCACAGCCACCATTCCGGCAGGAACCCGAGGCCCCTCGCCACGAGGAACCAGCCCTTCCTTCCCCAGCAGACCCCTCGCCGGCCCCGGTCCCCTCGACTCCAAGGGCCCCCGAGACAGAACCAATTGCCACCCCGGAACCTCGCCGCTCGACTCGCCCCAGGAAGCCACCAGCGCACCTGAAGGACTTCGTCTGTGGGTGCATTGCGAACCAAGGGGGGAGGGGTGTAATGTATTCAGCCTGACATGCCCGGACTTGCCCGGGCTGGCCAGGCACAATTCCTATGTTAGCTTCAGTCGAAAGACAAAGGATCCGGAGGATCCTAGCCGGCCCAATCAAAAGGGCTGGCTACCCAGCCGGGAGACCAATGGTCGCCCGGTTACTGTAAATAGCCTATCGGGAGTAGGGGGTGTGTTTAGGTATGCTTGGTGGCGGGTTTTCTGAACATATATAAACCGGCCTGCAAGCCAGCCAGTTGTCTTTGTCCTGAACTAAATAAAGGTATGCTTAGCTGAAATCACTCTCTGTCTGCATACTTTTCAGTGTGGTGACCAGAATTGCACACAGTATTCCAAATGAGGTCGCACCATTGATTTATATAGGGTGCGACCTCATTTGGAATACTGTGTGTGAGACAAGATGCTGAACTAGATGGGCTACTGATCTGATTCAGCAGGGATCTTCTTATGGTCTTGTGTTATGTTCTTTGTTTTCACAGGCATCAGGATCAAATTACAAAGCTTTCTGATCCATGCCATACCAAGGAGGCTGGCTACACCGTAAATACTCTGCCATATATTTTCTATTGCTCAAATCAATAGAAAGTCAGCATCACAGACACAAATAATTCGGCCTAATCTTCTCCTCGAATGCAGAGTCCGGATCATCCTGCACCAGAATCTGGAATCCAGGGGTTCCCATGGGAAATGGATTCCTGTCATTCCCATTTGACTGCTAGGACTGCCGACTCCAGCTTGATAAATTCCTAGAGGGATTCTCTAACCCAAAGTGCCGTCACTAGGCCCCGCCTCATGACTCCACCAGAGATCACCAGACCGATTCTGAGTCTTCTGGCCTCGCTTTTTACTGTGTCCTCACTACCAGCCTTCTCCTGTTGGTTCTAGGTATAGACGTCTCCCTTTCGAAGGAGTGGACTCTGACTCTCCAAAGATTGTGCCACAACTAATTTGTTTGTCTTTTAAGGTGCCACAACAAAGCTCCTTTTTTGTTTTGACAGTAACAGACCAGCAGAGTTCTTCCTCTGGAATGTGTTAGTTGGGTTTCTGTTTGCATTGATGAAGATACGGCATTGGTGCCTAAGGGGAAACATTCTGAGCAACACCTTT
Source organism: Gekko japonicus (assembly GCF_001447785.1). NCBI lineage: Eukaryota > Metazoa > Chordata > Lepidosauria > Squamata > Gekkonidae > Gekko > Gekko japonicus. The sequence continues at coordinate 13,647 of NW_015165835.1, read as the reverse complement.
ATATAAGCTCTGTTTGTCATGCTGCAAGCGTGCAGGTTATTACTAAACTTAATCATCTTGAAAGCATTTCTCTTCTGGAAAGCCATCCTTAGCCAACGTTTATTTTTTAATACATAAAAATAGAAATAGCCACTGCTACAAGAACCTTGGATCAATCCTCATAACAAAAACGCACCGAGCCAGCTTAAAAATAGTAAATATAGTAGGAATCAATATAGCTTGACATGAGATACGAAGGTTACCAAAATGGCGTAATCATCCACATTCCATTTGCGGCAAGGATAAAGGGATTCGAGAGAGGTTTCTTCTCTAGTCCACTTTATTAGACGAGGGAAATAATTAAGATTTGAAACAGCAAGCCTTTTTTTTTTCTTTGCTCCAAAACAGACACAATCTTTTCTTTGAAATATCAAGGATCTTCTCCAAAGAATGGTAAAAGACTTGCCACTTTCTGAAACATCTCAGACTTCCTATTTAAGACGATGGGGTACTAGAGCTTGAAGTGGTTTATATTGGGAGAAGTTATTGACATTAAATGTAGTCACCAAATCTCAGCTCACGTGAAGTGGAGGGCAAATCTGAAGTTCCCTGTGCTGGCGAAACATTTCGAGAATGTTGCAGGAACAATAAAGTTTTGATAATCTTAGTAGAGTTCATCAGTTCATCCCAAAGTTTCCACCCACAAATTGCCAAAAGAAAATTGGCATACTTGGGCAAAATAGCCACAGAATTTTGATGAAAGGTTTTTTTAAAAAATTTAGATATCCTGAGTTGCTACTTATGAACAAGCATGAGCACTGTTTTGTACCGTTGGCATTTGTTTTAAGTGCCATCAAGTCATTGCTGACCTATGGTGATTCTATGAATTAATGACCTCCAGGGGTCTTTTTGTAGCAGGAACTCCTTTGTCTATTAGGCGACAGACTCCTAATGTAGTCAATCCTCCAAGAACTTACAGAGCACTTCTTCAAGGGGCTACTGAAAGCTATTGGAGGATTGGCTACATTAGGGGTGTGTGTGTTGCCTAATATGCAAAGGAGTTCCTGCTACAAAAAGAGCCCTGAGACCTCCAAAATATCTTATCATTAACAGCCTAAGTCAGGATTTACAAACTGAAAGCCATGCCCATAAGGGAGCAGTGGCACAGGCTGTAAAAGCCTGCAATAATCTATCAACGAAGAGCCATAAGGCTGTTCGAGTCCCACTGTGGCCGGGGTGAGCTCCCGGTACTTGTCCCAGCTCCCACCCACCCAGTGGTTCGAAAGCCCTTGGCAAGTAGATAAATGGGTACCTGCTTCTAGGAGCAGGGGGCACCCTCCTTCTAAAGGATTGGTGTGCAGCAGCGGCAGCAGCTGAGCGGTGGTGGCAGGTGATGGGAGGCGATCCGGCGAATGTGGCGGCAATCCGGCGTTGAGCAACGAGCGACCCAGGCGGAGATTGGCCCAGGAAACGCAGTGACGTGACAACATGGCGCAGTCAGAGCCAATAGGACAGAGGCCAGTTGCTACAGCCATCGCATAGTCGTGTGTCATGAGGTCCACTCCAGAAGGAGTCGCTGCGGAAAAAGATCTCCACCGAGACACCATTGCCTTGAAACGGAAAGAACCCACCATGGAAAGAACCTTGCTCTTCGGGTGCATGGTAGGCATTCACCCCTCCCCTTGCACTGTGGCCCTAGTTAGGATGATTTAAATGTCTCTGTAAACCGCTCCGAGCCCTCAGGAAGGAGCGGTATATAAGTTGAAAGTGTAATGCAATGAGTGAATCCAACTCATGCTGGGTCTTCTTTTCCTGCTGCCTTCAACTTTTCCTGGCATTCTTGTCTTTTCCAGTGACTCTTGTCTTCTCATATCATGACCAAAGTACAATAGCCTCAGTTTGGTTATTTTAGTTTCTACGGAGAGATCAGGCTTGATTTGATCTAGAACCCATTTTATGGATCATTACATTTCCATCGACATTCCAATTTAGTATTGTTTAATAAAAAAACAACAACAATGTGGTAACATAGACAGGGATGCTTCATGACCTACATTTCATGTCAGCTATTAGCTGTTTAGAATAATCCACCCTCATTCCAGCATAGTACAAAGCAACTGTAGATAAATGTAGATGACATAATAATTACAGCTGAACTTTACAATGGGAATTTGGGGAGATCCTCTAGGTACCGCAAAGAATTCATCCCAACTGCTTGTGACAGAATTGTGAAGGAAGGTTTATTTACATATAATACAACTTTGGCTTAGATATCCTAACTGCACCACTTCCAGCAGCCATCTTAACAGCCATACCACAGTGTCTTCTTCCCATGCACCAAGAGGAGGCAGATGGCCTTTCCTTTAAACATCAACTGTGTTTTAACACTGAACACTAAGACCCCAATGTCGGGTTAGAACAACTTGGTGCTGGTATACTTCCAGATATGCCAGTGTATCTTCAAGATATGACAGAGTAGGACACAGTCGCCATCTTAAGCCAATCAGCAGCAGAATTTAAGAGTGCAATCTAAGTGTTCTATGATTTACCAAAAAATACCTAACTTTGCCACAAGATGCCACAATTTCCACCTGGAGACTTTCATGGATTGTTGGTGGTAGAAAGTGCTGTTAACTCGCACCTCCATGGACACTCTTGAAATCCAAGAAGACCTGATTATTTTCTTTTAACTACAACTTTGATAGCTTAAAAACAAAAATTCTGACGCAAACCAACTCATGATGGCATTTAACTAAACCGCATCACAGTAATATTTTCACTTGAATATTCCCAAACTACCATTATAAATTCTCTGATAAAGCATTTTTACACAAATCCTTAGAGTCTTACCTTTCTAGATGAACTAGAGAACCCATTTTTGCCAGGATCCTACTATTTCTGAGTTAACCATCATAAGCGTGTTCATGAACAGAAACAGGATTTTATACGATACTAATATTTTAATGGTAGCTATTCTGCTCAACCACAATAAGTTTGCTCCAGAACATTAACAATCCAATCATAAGCAAGGTTACACACTTCTAAGTGCTGACTTCAATGGACTTAGAACATTGTAACTCTGCTTAGGATTACACTCTTAGTATGCTTGCATTTTCAAGTGGATTCTCTTGTAACCGAATTGCACTATCTTGGTTAAGTCTCTTTGGACCCAGATCTCTAAATAACTAATAGGTAGAGAATTCCATGATATACTAATTCTATTTTCTTTTTCATCTGAACAAGATTCTATTTTTAATTTTAATGGTCAAAGTCAACAACTGTGCTACAGCAACATTATTGAGGGTGAATTTAGATAAGACTGAACGGATGACTACCAGATTGTGTGAGCTCTCAGACATTACAAAGTACTGGTTCGATATAGGATCCCTAGCCAGTGTTACATGTTACAGTTGGATGTGAACTGCAGAACCTCTTTAATTCCAATGTGTGTTGTGCTCAATTTGAGTCAGGACCATGGTTTATGCAGAGAATCCCCCCTCCCAAACAAACTCTGGTTTCCTGCCCTGCAGTGTTTCTGGGATGTACTTATTTAGAGAAACCCATGAGTATTCCAGGGAACATATGGGTTTCCCCAGTAGGCCAAATAGCACCCCCAGAACTATTTCTCCTGCCCAATTTGCCCAGCCAAAGTGTCAGCTAAGCTGCCATGAGTAGGGAGAGATGTTCTATTTGTTATGCATTCCTTCCCATGCACTTAATTGCTTGCCAGCTGCAACACTTATCTGTAAAGAGGTACTGGAGGAGTGTGGTGTCTACCTTCCGTGGGATCATTCTGGTTCCCAGCTTTTGCTACCGTTAGAAACTTTCCTGATTCCCATGAAAAGGAAAGCATACAAAGGACTGACCTTATTCTTGTAGAACCATCAAATTAACTATCGCTGGTTGATTCCAGAAGGGCTCACTTTCAAGTTTAAGGATAAAAGAGAGAAGATTGACTCCATTTTCAAAGCTAAAGACTTTTTGAAGAGGCACGCCAGCTCGGAGGAAGCAGCACTCGCCACATGGGAGGAATTGGACAGTGACAGAGACAGCGGCTCGGAGGGGGAAGTCAAGACTCCGGAAGATAAAGGAGCAGGAAAGGGTCCGTCATACAACCTGAGAGACATGAAAGGGAGGCTGCCCAAACCATGAAGCAAGTTCGGAAAGCGCATGAAAAGACCTTACTAACAAAAACCAAAAGGACACTACTAATCCATTAACAAATTTTATTTTCTTTACAGGTAAAGATGAAAGATGACTGACAACTCGCAGAACAAGCCAAAGGAAGATTTGTGTATTACTAGTAAAAGATTAACATACTAATAATAATATCACCCAACCTTTTCTTTATCCCACTATATACCTCCATTTTTCTTATATGAAAAAAGAATAAATTCTCTTCTTTTTAGAAGAGTCAATTAAAAAAAAGAAAGAAAGAAACTTTCCTGATTCCCACGCGAGGGAGCCCATCTAATTGGGTATTGCTGGGGGGGGGGCAATACGAATGCCCTATATCCTATTATGTGCATAGGTAGCCTGCCATTCCTAATAGTGTTCAGTGTTCATGTTATTGTTATTGTTCATGTTATTGCATCTATGGCTTTTCAATAAAAGTAAAACCTTCTTGGAAGCGTGTAAGTTATTGTTTTGCTGTGGGTCCTGACACAGAGATGGGCTGTTACAGTCTTTAGAGTTATCTCTGCCCATGCTGTAGCAACCCATACTGTTCCTGCCAAACCCTAGTTATGGCCTAACCCGTCACAAGACCAGACCTAACATTAGTGCCCCTTTATTGCCATGAACAATGTGGAAAAGTAAAAAACAAAGCAGTCCTCTTCTTAGCAGTGTGAAATGTAACTGCTTGGCCCCAAAGCCCAGCCAATCCTTCATTGTTTAATGGGTGAAGGAGAGGTTCCACCACTAGCAACAATGTGCATGGCAAAGAACAGGGGTCCCCAGTATGATGCCTGTGGGTCCCAGGGTGCCCACCAACACCTTTCCTGGCATCCATTTTTAGGAAGTGGGCAGGGCCAGGTAGAGGTTTCGCCTGACAAGGCTGCTGATTGAGTAGTGGAGATTTGGCTGTGCAGAATTTTTTTTAATGTTGCTTTGGAAGCAGCACAATGATCTGCACTGTGTTGCTGAAGTTAAGCTATGGCAACCATTTTGTTGCTGCACGCAGCATGCCATCTCAGAATTTCAAATGTGCCCGCAGGTTCGAAATGGTTGGGGACCACTGCTTTAGAATATATAGGAGCTCCAGAATCTCATTAAGTTGGTTGGACTGCACAAGGAAAGCCCAGATCTTGCACAAGGAAATCATGCTACATTCAGAACTGGGACAAGGACAACAGTGTCCTCCTGCTGTAGAAACTCATAATACCAACATAGAGATTTAGCTAGATAAATACAAATGAAAATTATTATCCCCCTCCAGAGGACAATGGAAGATCTGAATAATTTTATATTTTCAGTTTTCTGCCCATATAAGGACTATTCAGTAGAGTATTCCAGGGCTACAGACCAGTGTTCCCTCTAAGCTGAGTCAGTGTGAGCTAGCTCACAGTTTTTTAGCCTGCAGCTCATACATTTTTGTCTCCGCTCAGGAAGGATGGCTCCAGAGCAAACTAATTTATGCAGCAGCGAAATCACTTGCTCACAACTTTAATGCCAGGAGCTCACAAAGTAGAATTTTTGCTCGCAAGACTCCACAGCTTAGAGGGAACATTGCCACAGACTGCTCTCATGGTTTCTCAGAAAGCAAATCATACAACTTCCTGGCTCCATGGTCTTCCAAAGTAGCCATGATCCTTGAAATTTTGTACTGCTCCTCCACCCTCTCAATGACCCTGGTTCGGCAGCCAAACATTCATGCTCTGATCTAGCAAAGCATCATACATGCATGAAAGAAGGTTTCCTGATGCTTAGATGCCCTGACCTAGATGGCCCAGGCATGCCCGAGACCATCAGATCTTGGAAGCCAAGCAGTGTTGGCCTTGGTTAGCACTTGGATGGGAGACCTACTTTTAGAACTGGATTCATCCAGCTTTCCCTATGATGGAAACAGGTGCAGGGGTCTTCTTTGACCAACACAAAAGTCTATACTGAAGGTCATGGGACCTGCATGGACAAAAATCCTTGTAGGACATGGACTGGGGGGGGGCGGGGGTTGGATCCAACCCTATGGCCCTTTGCTTGAATATGGTTGAATTAGAAGCTAAAATATTTGGTGTTCTTTTTAAACCAAAACCTTCCACAGCCAGCTTGGTGTAGTGGTTAACAGCGGTGGACTCTAATCTGGAGAACCAGATTTGATTTCCCACTCCTTCACGTGAAGCCTGCTGGTTGACTTTGGGCCACTCACAGATCTCTTACAACTCTCTCAACCCCTCCTACCTCACAAGGTGACTGTTGTGGGGAGAGTAAGGAAAGGTGATTATAAGCTGCTTTGAGACTCCTTAGGGTAGAGAAAAGAGGGGTATAAAAACCAACCCTCCTCCTCCTCCTCCTCTTCCTCCTCCTCCTCCTTTCCCCCCAAAAAATACACACAAATGCCAAAACCCCTATCCATAGTACAAGAGCCCTGCAGTATGCTTATTAGCACCCATTGTCGGGTGGCGGAGCTCTTTATGAGCTATCATGAAAAATTGCCCGCACCAAGAAAAATATATCATGTGCATGAAAGAAAATAATTAGGAAAATAATGTGAGACAGAGTTGCACTCTGCGTGCATGTGTGCGTGTGCATTAAGTACAGAGTGAAAAAGGATCCCTCCTGTCTAATTGGTCTAAGTCTAGTTAGATGCCTTTAATCATCATCTGGTAGGGCCATTAGCCCAAGTATTTTATTTTGCTGTTAAAATGCATTTTGACTAAGTAGCAATAATAGACTGCAAGAATGATAAGGATGCCCTTTAGGAAGCGCAGGAGAGCCCAAAGAAGACTAATTGGAGGGGAAATTCCTCATGACAAAAGTATGCCTTATAGTTCACTCCCGGCTGCGATGCAGAATTTTTCTCTTAAAGCTGCTTTATTCAGAAATGGAAGAACAAACCAACACACTATCTTTGGCATGAGCAACTCGGTGGGTCTGTAGCACCTCAGGCACAAGTTGTGATTTTCTTTAAAATGTATCAACTGATCACACAGTGCCCTGTCTTTCCTCAATGTCAGCTGTACCTCCTGGGTTGTGGCATTAACAAGTTCCTCCAGCGAAACCAGTGCTTCCTCTATCTTTGTGCAATTTGGAAATTAAAAGATTGTCATCTGCGGAGTTTATCCTAGATATCCAGCCACACCTGGGTGACTTTCTAAAGTTTCCTCCCCCCTCCCCCCCATAGGGTTCCAGAACTGTGTTGGTACTTCAGGTGGGAAATAAACATTTTCTTGATAATCCATTCGTAAACACGCCATGCTTAATAGTATTTGGTCATTACATAATTCTTAAAAAAAAACCCCTCATATCTGAGAGGAAGAAATCTGTCTACATTTCATAATCAGTTTGAACACTCTAAACACAGTACAAGATTTGGGGATTTCCCCCAAAGATATCACTGGCCAGTAGGTGCAGACAGAAGAAAACACCCACAAGTAATCTATAGAGTTTGCATTCACAAATTGGACTGAGGGGATTAGCTTAGTGGCTTAAAAAAAAGACTGTATCAATAAAGAAGGAGGCTATCAACATGATACTGAGTTCTCCAGTCTCAAATACAGAATACCATGGAACTGCAGGTGTGAAGAACGAGTGATGTGGATGATTCTTAACCACTGGCTCTCACTAAGCACCAACTAAGCAGCTGTTGTCATAGAAGAAGAAGAAGAAGAAGCAGAAGAAGAAGAGGAGGAGGAGGTTGGATTTATACCCCGCCCTTCACTTGGAGTCTCAGAGCGGCTTACAAACTCCTTTCCCTTCCCCTCCCCACAACAGACACCCTGTGAGGTGGGTGGGACTGAGAGAGCTCTGACAGAAACTGCTCTTTCAGGAACAGCTGTGCCAGAGCTTGTGACTGACCCAAGGTCACATCAGCAGGTGCAAGTGGAGGAGTGGGGAACCAAACCCGGTTCTCCCAGATTAGAGTCCGCACACTTAACCACTAAACCAAACTGGTATATTACAGATTTACTGCATTTAACTAAGTTATTTCCATTTTTACTCAACTATTCTTCAAAAGAGCAGGTGATAACACTTTCTCAAACCATTTTCAAAGTATTGAAAAAGTCATCTTACAAATGTTCTTCCTGAAAAAAATCACAAGGTTAATTATAAACCTACTTTTTCAAATATCAATTTCCTCCCACCAAGAGAAAATGACCTCCTTATTTATTATTTTTATTTGGTCAGTTTGGCTGTAATTTTTTCCCCTCTAAATCTCAGGGAACATTCCTGGAACCTCTTAAATATTGTCATTTTGCCTAGGAAAGCAAACTTCTGACAAAACTCTGTTTTCTGTAATAGAATGCTGTCATGGAGGCCTTGCTTTGGCAAAGTGGGACAGGTATGTCATTTTAAAGATGAAGGGGAGGGGGCTTTTTGGCTTGAAACTGCAATGTGGGTTGAAGAGGGGCTCCAGCCCTCCCAGTTGTCCCAGGCCAGGAGCTCTTTACATAACTTCTGAGCAGCATGGGGTTCAAAATTATGCAAATAACTCCTTGCTGGGCTGTTTCAGCTTCTGCATCTTGAGTTAAATTGGTTTAGAAATTCTAACTGATTTAAAGTTATAGCCCTTTCTTGGCTGATTAGGGCTGCGATCAAACACACAATTAGTTAGACCCGGCATAGGTGCAAATGCCGGGCAAATTTAAAGGGCGCAATCAGACAACAACATCTGGGAAGTGTCCCGCAGCCGTCGGCAACCCATTCTGCTCCGTCGCAGAAGCGGAGTTAAAAGACACTGGGGAAAATCTGGTAGTAAACGGGTTGTGACGGGCCACGGGTGGACTTTCCCATGTCTGATCGCTCCAGCGTGCTCTCATGCCATCGGGATGGTCTGATCAGGCCATCCCGACTCCGTGCCATTGTTTTTTTTACCCCTTCTCAGTATGTGCATCATCGCACCTTCCATAGGGAGCCCTCAGTGCTGAGATGCGATTCATCGATTCCCCATTTAAGCGCATCGGGAACAAACGGCAAAAAAAAGGAACTCACTCGTGGTTGCGTCTGATCCTGCATTGGCGGGCTGCCCCCCCAGCTTCAAAGGACTGTGTGATTGCACAACTGTGGGTCAAATTCCTCCGGGCAAATAGCCTCGCTCCCCCCCCCCACTATCTCGCACGTGTGACCACCACCTATGCTTCGTACATATACAATACTAATGAATTCACAAACCAACAGCAACAGGGGGACACTCAAATGTCTCATAAGAATACAAGCAAAAATGTAAAAAGAGAACTTAATGTTTCGCTCATCCCACCAGTTACCTTGTGTCAAGATACAGTGGCAGGAGTGAAAAAGGAAATCCCCACTCCCACTTTTTTTTAAAAAAAATAGCACATGTCAAAGTTTTATGTAACCTTAAATCCCCACACACAAGCCATTCACTGTGGAATCTGAATGGTCAGTTGCCTTTGCTTCACTGATTTGGTTCAAAAATCTATCTGCTTATGTTACCGATAACCAGAATAACAGCATCTCTGTCGGTTCCACGTCACTGGCAAATCTCTTCATTTGTAGCCACTCGATGCCTCCCATTGGCAGAGAAGATACATGGTGGAGTTAATTAAAAACATATAAGGTAACATCATTGGGGGCCCAATTCTCAAAGTAACTTTCCCCCTCAAAAAATGCCTGGAGCTCTCAAGGCTGCAGCAAAATATGAACCAAGTTCTGTAAAAAATGCAGAGCATACAAAGGATCTCCTGTTGTGACACTGAATAGGAAGAATCTCTTTGAGCATACAGGGACAATATTAAAAGTAATTGAGATGATCAGCATAGACAAAAAAAACCCCAAAACCAAAACAACCCAGACTACATAAATCCATATCCCTCTGGAATTATTTTTTCTCAAAATTCTCTTCCCCTCATCTTCCACCGGAGAGTACTCTTCAGATTCCTTAATAATACATGCCAAAATATTGGTCTTAAAAACAAATTCAGCTTCAATAGTTTCCTTCTCTCTTTGTGGAAGTTTTATCCTATGTTCCTGCTGTATCACTCCATAATTTCCTCTTCTGAAGCTCAATTTAATTCCCATTATAGCCAATGGGAAGCCTTCCATCAGAGCTAATGAACTTTATTCCCACGTAGTAACATTTTGCCTGTCTGTTGCTCTGCCAGCAAAGTCGACTTGAATGAAGTTAAAAAAAATATGCTTGTAGTAAAGACATCATGGGGGGGGGAATCTGGGATTGGGAAAGAAACTGGCTGGGTTCCTTGTCAATATTAAATAGATGATTTAGAAATTTTCTTTTTTTAAAAAATGTTTATCAAACAATAGAATACATACGTCCAAATCTATCTATCGATCCCATTTCTTAAAACCTTAACCTAAATAGTTATCATCTATGAAAAAAGGATTCTTTTTATTAGAAAATAGAGTCAAAACTGGTGACTATCCACATGATCTACCTGAGTCATGATACTTGGATACTGAGCCCGCTTGCGGGGTAGGGCGGGGTAGAAATACCTTAATAAATAAAAAATAAAAATAAAACTCCAAAAAAGAATGAATTATCCATTATTCTATTAATTAAAAATTGACCCCATAATTTAGTATACCATACATTTAAAGTGGGGGTGGTGGTCAGTTGATTCCAAGCACTAACTTTAGTTAATCTAGCAGCAGCTAAAATATTAGATGTCAATACTTTGGCTGTGTGTTGGATACATCCATCCATCCAGTAATCAAGTAACAAGAAGTCAGGAGAGTAAGGGAGTTCTATAGACATTATGTCATATATTTGGAAGTGAACTTGTTTCCGTTTTTTTGTATAATTGGACATTCCCACCATAAGTGCCTATGTTGCCACATTTCTTCCAACAGTAAGAGCCATTGGTCTTTGATATAAAATGCAATTTATGTGGGGTAATGTACCATTGTGAATGATTTAGAATTTTTCTTGGGAGACGTAGGCCTTGCATTGAAGCACATGGGGTTGTATCCTGCTCCACTCGTGGGGTTGCCAGCTCTGGGTTGGGAAATACCTGGAGATTTTGGGGGTGGGGAGACTGAGGATGGTGGCATTTGGGGAGAGGAGGGACTTTGATGTGGGGTATAATACCATAGAGTCCACCTTCCAAAGGAGCCATTTTCTCCAGGTGAACTGATCTTTGTTGCCTGGAGATCAGTTTTAATCCCAGAAGATCTTCAGCAACCACCCTGGAGATCGGAAACTCTATTAACTCAGCAGAGGGTTTTCCTCCAGGCCAATGTACACCCCATTAAGACAAGAAGGTCTTCCATTGGTGGGATGCTCTTTGCATCCACAGAATGTGCTGGCTTTAACTAAGTGATGAAGTGGTGAGATAAATCTCAGAATACATAGTTTGAAGAACCTTCAGCATGGTTCTCACAATCAGGTACATTCCTTCTCTTTTTACTTTATACTTATCTGATATGTTACTCTGTGGCCTCCACCTCCTGGAAACCCTTAATTAGCTTCTCTGCTGGATTTGGGGATTAGTAGCTGTCTCATTTTCTCATTCTCCCACTTGTCTGCCTTTTCTCACTCACTCCTCCCTGTTTTTCCTTACTAGGGTAAGATGCTCATATTCCTGTTGGTTGGAATTAGGGAGGTGCACTAGCCCCCAAATCCAGGTCCAGAATTTGTCTTTGGAATTTGGACCCTTCAGATTCAGAATTTAGAAAACCTGTAGTTTCCCAATATCCAGAATTCTATTCAAGTAATTAGAAATATCCATTTCCCCATTTTCAAGAAAGCCCCCCAAAAGTAATCCATTTTTACAAGGTTTCCCGCAGCCCTCTGACCCATTCCCAATATCTATGCCAACCAGTGTTCCCTCTAAGCTGAGTTAGTGTGAGCTAGCTCACAGTTCTTTAGCCGCCAGCTCACACATTTTTGTCTTAGCTCAGGAAGGAGGGCTCCAGAGCAAACTGATTTATGCAGTGGCCAAATTGCTCACTCACAACTTTAATGCCAGTAACTCACAAAGTAGAATTTTTGCTCACAAGACCCCACAGCTTAGAGGGAGCATTGATGCCAACCTCTAAGAGTTGAGATTTGGCAGGTGCTAAAATCTAAGCCAGCAACTCCGAGTCCACAGTCAAGACCAGAGAAAGATGCTGTGGAGGAGAGGCGACATTTCTATACTGGATTTCTGAGAAATGTTTTGTGATTGCGGGCCTCGCTTAAGCCTGCATAAGTCTCTAGAGTGAATATGAGCCTGACCACAAATGGCAACGTTGATCTTGGAACGTTCCTCCTCACCAGCAGCACCACCATCCCACAGTGTTGGGAAAAGCATTGCAGAGTGGGATGGGGCTGCTTCTAGGTGGGCCAGGTCTTCCACTATTGCCCCCTGCTCCCAGTCCACCACTGCTGCCTGCTGCAATGACTGGTGTAAGCATTGGCTGCAAAAACAGGCATGTACGGACTGTCTCCTTAACACATATGCATCACAGGTCTTCTTTAGAGAGGTGGCATCTCTGCATGGTTATTATTTTGGAGAAGCCCTTGTCTACAGAATATTCCTCATAAGTCATAATTTGTGTATTTAGCAGCACTTATTAGTTGTACAGAGATACTAAAATAAATTCTTTTTGACTGATCGAATCTCTCTTTTCTGTAGATGCCTTCAAAATGGAGCCGTGGACATCAGACTAGTTGTGGATGCTCCATCCCATTCCTCCAGGCTATGCATTCTCTCCTTTTGTCTCCCATCACGGATATCCCCCATTACTAAGGGCGAGATTGACAGTGCCCTTGTTCATTCATTTTGCTGTGAATATAGATGTAAGAGTTCTTGTCACTGGCAGCAGTACAAGAATGGATCATTGATTCTCTTTGATCTTCACAGATGTTGACACTCCTTGAATGTGATATGAGGTGAACTAACAGTTTATGGGAGCTGGAATTTGCCTCTGCAGTCTCATGCAGAGAGCTCCCTCATAAGCAATGAAACTCACACCCCAATCTAAATATCTATTTACTACGGTTAAAATCCCATTGATTTCATTGGATCTTGATTTATTGTATTAACTTCATGTATACTCCACTTTTCTCCCCAGTGGGGAGGCAAAGTGTCTTACAACATTACCCCGTTCTCCATTTTACCCGCACAACAACTCTGTGGAGTAGGTCAGGCTGAGAGAGAAAGTGAATGGTTCAAGGTCACCCATCATCTTCCATAGAAAAGAGGGGATCCTAACGTGGGTCTTTCACATCTTAGTCAATGCTCTAACCACTATACCTCATTTAATGCATTTTATTGGAACTGTATCCTTCCATCCATGCTGTGGGAAGTCTGTTTTAACACTTTTAAAAGGTGCAGGGGGGGGGGGGACAAGATCAGCTGGTTCTGGTGTGCTGCAGGCCTGATCAGCATTTTTAAATGGCTACAATCTTCTTTAAAATGCCATTGGTGGCCACAGGTTAAGCCCCTGACTACCATAACATCTAATTTGGCCATCAGAATTCCCAGACACGTTGATGGAGAATACAGAGTTGCCAGTCTCCAGGTTGCACCTTGTAACGATATGAGCTTATGT